>NW_017307181.1:610743-632667 GCF_000935625.1 Nanorana parkeri
TTTCCTTTTTTCTTTTTTTTTTTTTTTTCCTTACATACTCATATAAACAGCCACCTGACAATTCTCTCCACCAATGGAACTACTAAACTTATCGCTCCATTTCCTCCCTGACTCCTCTCTTAGTCTCTCTACCCATCTCTTCTCTCTCTCTCCCCCTCTTCCTCCCCCACTCCCCTCCATTCACATTCCTCCTACCCAAGGGGATTATTGGACCCATCATTACTTACAGGTACAAAGCTATCTGCATATGGGCGGACTTGGGAGCACAGTTTCCAAGGCTGACCCACTTATCTACCATATGCCTGTACACTGTATCTTTGTACTTGATTGGTCTTAATCACCCACTTGTTTGATACTTATGTATTGTTAAAATTTTTTGAATAAAAACTTATTAAGTAAAAAAAAAAATTTACTGTATGTCCCAAACCTAGAAGGAAGCCTTCTAATCAGTGAAAACCCTTGCTAATAACGGTCTCACAGTTCAATTGAGGTGATGAATGTATATTTTGAAACAATAAGCAAGTCCTTGAAAAAGGAAAATTGGATGAACATCTGTACAGATTAATTACTGCAGACAAGCAAGTCAAGACAGCCATTCATAATCCACACAACAAATGTATCCATCTATGGCACAGACAACTAGGGCTCCGAAACCCAGAAACCATAAAATATATTATAAAGAGAAGATATAACCATACTGCCCTGCCGAATGTTCATGACATGCACATGTTGTATGGAAGCATTCCTCAAGATCTCAGTGCTTTATCTTAACACATAACCAACAGGAATAACACATACATGTGTAGTCTGCAGTTGTCTACAGAAAAACCTGCTGACAAAATAATGTTTAAACTGCACTCCACTGTTCTCATCTCTATTGATGGTGATAGAAGATTCTGTGGATCAGGTAAAAAAGGGAGAAAGTTTGTTTAACTTTACAAGGGGCACTGTGAAAATGCTACCACATCAACATATAATTAATTGCGGAGAGTAGGTCACTCTTGAGTGGAGCTCCTCACCAAGGCTCTGCTAGATACAGTGTACAGTATAAGCTTCTTACTCGTCTCTTAGGCCCCATCCACATCAATGCAGTGCAGGAGCATGTGTGATGCAATGTTAGTTGTGCTGTGGTGCCAACGCAATTTAGCAGCAGCAGGCAGCCTATTTAAATGAATGAGCTGCCTAACGCGGTGCACCCTGGAGCACCTCTGTGATGTCGCATTGCAGAGGTGTGAATGAGGGCTTATAAAGGTACACTGAATCAACCCAACCTTTATAAAAGTTTAAAAAAAAACGATTTAGGGAAATAGAATTTATAGATTTCACAATGCAGACACTTATGGAAGAACATACACTTCTGTAACATATGTATTTGCATACATTTAATAACTTGTTAGTGTTTAGATATGAACTATAAACTTTGTCACCTTTGTAGTGCACACCCTTGCAAATTATTGACACCATGGGGGTCCTGTTTACATATGACCTCATATGTAGATCTATTTCTTAGATCTAATGGAAGTTCACAAGAATAAACTTTTCAAAGATCAAAATGTGGGCTCTAACATTACTTGTATAAAGGATTAATGTGAACCAATAATTTGAATTCAGCATGTGACTTGTAAATAATTTCACCATAGACCAAAGTGCATAAGTATTTCTACACTTAGGCCATTGTCTAGCCACAAGACAGAAGTGGAACAGCAGCTGCAAAGCTTCAGGTTGCCTAAGCCCGCATCCTCTCTGAGTAATCACTTGCTATCTGCTTGCTCACATACATTGCAAAACCAAATAGTATAATGCTATAGCACTATTAACTGAAGTCTGTAAGTCTTTGCTTTAAGACAACTGCTACAAGATTAGACTGACTTCATATATTCACCTCAATTAAATATTTCTGATAGCCCTGTCATTAAACATGTGAAACCTTACAATTATTAAACTCTGATAACTGTTTCTTTTTTTAGACTTAGGGTCAAATAGCGGAGTAATTGTTTTTTCTCCAGCTGTCCAATCCCGGCCATACTTAGTAATCTTGCCCATCTGGAAAAATGTGCCAAATGTATTGTTTTATTCATAGGAAATACATTTCAAATTATTGCATATAATGCTGTTTACATATGTGCTGTCTACATACCTCCCTACTGTCCCTCATTAAATGCACATAATCGTATAGGAAGATTGGCAGGGCCATCTTTAAAGCATGGCAAAAGGGGCAACGGCTCTGGGCCCCATAATTTACGGGGGCCCACAGCAGCTGTTCCTTTCGCCCTGAGCGACAGGCAGGAGCAGCGACACCGCTGGTGGCAGGGGTGGACTTTGCTGGGGATTGCCATCATAGATTCTGTTACAACAGAGATGCTAGCATAGGTAGCTGCCTGAAGGTGCCAGGGCAGAGGTGATTAGCAGGTGGTAGAGAGAAGCTGCCAACCGGCCGGATGATAAAGGAGCTGGTTAGTGCTGGTAGTGGCCGGAGCTCTGATCATCTCTGCCTACTTTAAGTTTTATGGCTGTGCCAGGCATGTGCATTGCATATGACATCACTGAGCAATGGTATTTGTAATAAAAGAGTGTTTCTCAGCCTAATCCATCATTTAAATTAGTAGACTGATCAATACAAATACAGTCATCTACAAGGCAGATCCCCAGCCTCGCTCCCACTATCATGAATCTAACAACGGAATAACGCTCATAAAAAATATCTGTAAAAAATAAGTCAAGGCAACTAGACTTGCTGTATTTTTCTTTAAGACGTAAAAAATACGAAAAATACAGCAAGTCCAGTTGCCTTGACTTATTTTTTACAGATATACCATGACCTGGATGAATGAAAACCTTCACAGACATGCTAAGAAATATAACATTATGTTGTTCCTATCATTTATATATTTCAGCTAAACTCCTGGCAGGCTGAGTGTGTGGCAAACTGGCATTTAATTACATCATAAACTGACAGTATGTCACATATGAGATTAAGAATCAAATGAGCAAAGAGCAATCTCGATTGCATATTACGCTGAGTGTTTTATTGGTGATGTAATGAAATTACATTCCTCTGAAAATCTAGTTCTCCATAAATGGCTAGAAGTCTGTTTCCTACTTAACATGTGTTTGTATGAAAGCTAAAGAGCACTGAAATTTCTCTGACGGATCAAAAATAAAGGTCAGTGTTTAATAACGTGAGAAGAATGAAACATTACCACATTGCTCATAATGGGTAAATATTTTAATCTAGGAAGAAAGTAAAAAAAAGTTTTGACAGGTTTTTAGTGCAAACTCATTGTTAAAGTGACACTAAACTCAGTTAAATCTTAAAAATACATTCACGTACCTTAACTATTAACAAAAATGTATCTTATTTGTTTATCACTCGGCTGTAGATCCTCAAATCATCTCTGAATTTGTGCTTACACTGTCCTTCCATACTGGAGGGTGGCTACTTTTGTTCCCCATGTTTCATGTGTGTGTTGTAAAGTAGTCACTGCTACAAGCTTGCTCCTGTGATGTGCTAAAAATGTCAGGTTCAGTTTACTAATTTGTATTGTAGCCTATCACAGGAGTGAGTTTGGAGCGGTGGCTACTTTATAATACACACACAGGCACCATGGGGAACAAAAGTAACCACCCTCCAGAAGAAAGGACAGTGTCAACATGAATTTAGAGATGATTTGAGGATCTACAGCCGAGTGATACACAAATAATAGTTAAGGTACCGCAATTGCATTTTTTAGGGCCCATTCAGACTGAATCTGTTGTGTTTTGCGATCCGTTTTTTCAACTAGTGCCCGGAAGGGCACTAAAAAATGAAAGGGTCTGAACAGGGCCAGTTCACACGTCTCCTTTCTGTGGCGTTGTGTTGCACTGAAAAAAAAATAGACATGTGCGATTAATTTCGTTCCGAATTCGGCCGAATATCGGCAAATTCAGACATACGGATGCATTCGAATTTCTGAATGAAAAAATAACGAATCAGAAAGTATAGAATTTTTCCGATAATGAAAATTTTGGAAGCATCCAAAAGTTTTTTCTAATGTCATTCTGAATTATTTGATGTTGTTAAACGTTTCAATAAAAAAAACTCCATGCCAGAAAAACGGATAAAAAAATTTGTGGGGGTCTCCCCTGAAATCCCTTACCAGACCCTTGATCTGAGCAGTGGCTCTGGAGAGCAGGAAAGGTGGGCCCCCCTTCCTGCACCATACCAGGTCACTTGCCCTAAAATTCCTACCGGACCTAAAGGGTCTGGTATGAATTGGGGTAGCCACGCTTTTTTTTTATTATTGTTTCTATGGACTGTCAAAAGTTAAAAAGAAAAATGTAACTTTTTTGTTTCTAATGTCACTTTGCTGCAAAGAAAATTTGTTTAACATCGTTTAATATCATTTAACATCCAAAATTAACCAAAATTTTGGATTCGTCCGAATCCGTAACAAATTGGTTTTCGGACCCGAATGTCAAAAAACGAAATAACAAAAAATCTGAAAAAAAATTTCAGTGCAATGTAATGCAATGGATCCAGTGTGAACTAGCCCCATTCATACCCATTCATTTTTCAGTGCCCTTCTGCTAGCATCCATTGAAAAACGTATCACAACGCAATGGATCAGAAGGAAATCGGAAGATAAAATTGTCTGTTGACTTAGGATTTCCTTCCGATTTTGGTGGACATGCACCCAAAGATTTAACTCCTGAGTTTGGTGTCAAACTCAGGAGTTATCCATATCTTAAAAATAACAACAGCAAACCTTTAGGAATGTTTAGTAATGACAATCTACAAACACATACTTCTAGATCAGGGGTCTCAAACTCAATTTACTTGGGGTCCACTGGACACATTTTTTAGTCCCGTGGGGGCCGCTGCCAGTGCTAATGTATGTTACATGCAGCAACTGTCACCCATTCAAGTTAATGATCGGGTGATTGTTTTTGTAACTGCATGTAATCATATCACATACAATTACATGCGGTATGCAGGAGTGTACATGCAGCAGCTGTCACCCGATCATTAACTTGAATGGGTGACAGTTGCTGCATATAAATGCCAGATCAGGGATTCTTGTGCAGGAAAACGCAAGTTTGTGACCATAAGACCCCCGCCCCACACTAATACACTCCCCTCCCCCGCACAAATAAAATAATACACCCCCCCCCACATTCCAAGCCCCTCTGCACACATAAAATATTACACTCCCCTCCTCTCAAAAACATAATAAATTCTAGACAATTCCCGGCTTTGTATTTTTTGCATATCTTTTTCTTTTTTTTTTAGCCATAGAATATCTATGAGAAAATGGTTTAAGGAAATAAACTATATAATTTCTAATCTCACACTAATGTGAATATTAACTATGGATATTGATGTCATATTATATGTCCCATTGTGGCAGCACAACTACCAAGGAGTTTGTGTGTCTTTTAAGGTGCAGTGATTTGTCACAAGCCTTCCATTGCTAACAGGTTTGGGTTGACTAAGCCTCTTAAGAATGAATATACTTTTAAAATGATGGTTGAGTAAAGGACCCCCTTGCCTTGTCTTTTTTTTTAATCCTTACATCTCCTCCAGTTTCTTTCAACCACTGCCTACATGCATGCCTCCGATATCAGCTGCACATCTTTTCACAGGACCATCTTCCTGGAAAATAAAAACTGTGTCAACATGCCTGTGTAATGTGTATCGCCATGGCCGCTTGTAACCTTCGCATTGGATGCATATGACGGTAAAATTGCAAAATGTTAAATAAAGTCAGGAGCAGAGGTCAGACAGAAAAAGTTACCCATCTCTAATACAAATCATGTTCTTCAGGAACTTTATTCAATGACATATTCATATTAACTGACTACCCATATTCTGACTCCAATTGTTGAATCAGTGATTTACCCCTTCCAGAGACCTCTATGCTTGGCCTGTATAAGCAGATGCAATCACTGCGGACAATCTTCATCAGATAGCTGAACTCACCAAATAACTTTTTCCTCCATGAAGATCTTTATTGAATGCATACAACAGGATGTAGCCGATAATTAGAAAGACTGTATTTGCAGGTCAAAGATGGTAATGTTTCCCCCATGCGAGCATATTAACATGTGGCCATGAGACAAGCAGCCATTTTGATCCTATAAAGACAATGCAAGAAGAAAGGGGAAATACATCATAAAATGGGAAGAATACAGAAAAGATGCAATAACCAAAATGACCACAAGAGGGCAGTATATGAACTCAGGTCCGCTGCTCTGCTGATTGACATTAGGCATTGGGCGGAGCAATAGCCACCCTGCTATTGGCTATTGCCATTTAAAATAGCCAAAAGCAGAATGGCTGGCGCCCACTGCCTTCTGTCAATCCCCAGAGGAGTGGACCTGAGAGAGAAAGCTCTGATTGACAGAAGGCAGTAGGCAGAGCAATAGCCATGAAAAATTGAGAGAGTTGCCCCGTGTACAGCGCTCATCCAGGGGGGGCCAGGGGGGAGGGAACAACCGGAAGTGTTGGTCAGGCACAACTGTTGTGAATGAAAACGTGAGAAATTCGGGAAAGTTTTTTGGGGGATCTTGTGCTGGTGTGCGGCTTCCGTTATGTTCGGACCGGGGGTGTCCGACGTGTGTGTTGCAAGAAACAAAATTGGAGACGGAGGCGCCACTACCTAGCTCAATGACACCTTCGTCGTTGACTTCCTACCTTCACTTACTCAACGGTGAGTTTCAGAATTTCATTCCTCTCCTGCTCACCCTTCTTCCTCTCCTCCATGCTGTTCTACCCTTGTGTTTCCATCTGCTCCGCCTGGTTTGATCACAACACCACCCAGCAAGAAAGGATCCGATCCCACCGCTCCACACCATCAATCCACTCCACACTGAGTTACCAAAGCAAGCGGTCACCCAGCCACAGGTGAGTGAATTACTTTTACACCAACCTTGTTCCCACCACAGTCATTGCGCTAGGTAGTGGCGCTTCCGTCTCCAATTTTGTTTCTTAGAGCAATAGCCAGCCTGCTATTGGCTTTTGCAATTTAAGATGGCCAATAGCAGTATGGCTATTGGTACTGCAGAAGAGGGGACCTGAGAGAGAAAGTTCTCTCTCAGGTCCGCTCCTCTGTGATTAACATCGGGCAGTGCGTAGAGCATTAGCCAGCCTGCTATTGGCTATTTCAATTTGAAATTTCCAATAGCAGGCTTTGTTTATTTCTGCCCACTGCCCTAAATTTGGTCGGGCAGCGAGCGGCAGGTTTTTTTTTTTGTGTGCGGGTAGGCGAGCATCGAAAGATTGGAACAATTTACATTGCTGCACTACGTGATTGACACTGGATTGACATCCTGGGACTTTTTTTTAAATAAAGGAATTGTCAAAAACGTGTGTTGTGTTTTTTGTTCAAATAAAGGACTTTTTCAAAGGTGTTGTGTGTTTATTTTCAATACTTTAGTGTATCCGGTGAATGAGTAGGGTTACAACTAAACCCCTAACTAAAAACGTTTTCATTCATTTCGTCAAAGCAAACACATTTTTATGTTGATTCAGAGACAACGAGCCTCCGAAACCGCACACTAAAATCGCAGAACAAGCGGTGGCCATATCGTCCGCTGGCGCCATTTTGGAGTAGATCTTGGTATACACCAAGATGGCGGCACCAGCATGTTTGAGCGCCGCCATCTTAGTGTATACCAAAACCGTCTCCAAGATGGCGGCGGGCATGCGCAGAACACGCTGGCGGCCGATATGGCCGCCGGGGTGTTCTGAAAACAAATTTATGTATGCCTAAATATCTTTTTAGTATATTTGGGCATATATTAAATTCGTTATTTTGGATTCGGACGAACCGCCGAATCAACTGATTTTCGTTGATTTGCAGGTTCCTCCGAATGCACATGTCTACTGCATATCACTTGCCCAGCTACCTCAGGTATGGCCTTCTTGAGCTGCTGAAGGAGGGAAATTGAGCATGTCCAGGAACCCAGGGAGTTGTAGGCCCCGCATCTCAGCATGGTGAGCAAATGTGCATTCCACTGCAATGCAGTGTGGTTTCCAGTTATGGGGGAGCACGTGACCATCTCTATGTGAGAGTGCCCCGGTTTTAATGGCTAGTCACCAAACTCAAACATTCCTTGATGCCTCCCCCTGTCTAAATAATGTATTTACAACAGAAACTATAGATTTGATAGATATTTGTGTTAAATTAATTGTACATATCAGGAGGAAGATAAGCCCCATATTGTTGGTTTCAGTTATAACTGGTGTCAGTGGGAGGAAAATTACTGACAGCATGAGTGTTCATGGGAATAACATTGAACCCTTTACGTGGTGTCAGTGGATTAAAATAAATTCTCACCACTGAGGTTAATAACAGAGGTTCTTTACATGCTGACTTGTGAGTGTGCCATGATACCTTTCTACTGTTTACTGTTTAAAGCCCATTTCGTGTGCACCTTACTGTATAGTTGGTGACAAATTGTTGAGTGCGTTTGTCATTTGTTTTGCTTGAGAGTAAAATAAGCCCCCATATCATTGGTGTCAGTGGGAGGAAAATAAGCCCCATATCATTGGTGTCAGTTGGAGGAAAATAAGCCCCATATCATTGTTGTCAGTGGGAGGAAAATAAGCCCCATTTCATTGGTGTCAATGGGAGGAAAATAAGCCCCATATCATTGGTGTCAGTTGGAGGAAAATAAGCCCCATATCATTGGTGTCAGTTGGAGGAAAATAAGCCCCATATCATTGGTGTCAGTGAGAGTAAAATAAGCCCCATACCATTGGTGTCAGCGGGAATAATAAGCCCCATATCATTGGTGTCAGTGAGAGTAAAATAAGCCCCATATCATTGGTGTCAGCGGGAATAATAAGCCCCATATTGTTGGTGACAGATGAAGCAAAATGAGCCCTATATTGTTGGTGACAGATCAAGGAAAATAAGCCCTTATATTCTTACAGAAGGAGGAAAATAAGCCCCATATCATTGGTGACAGTGAGAGTAAAATAGGCCCCATATTGGTGGTGTCAATAAGAGTAAAATGAGCCCCATGTCGTTGGTAAAAGTAGAAATAAAAGACACCCCATATCATTGGTGTCAGTGAGAGGAAAATAAGCCCCATATCATTGGTGTCAGTGTGAATAAAATAAGCCCCATGTCATTGGCGTCAGTGGGAGTAAAATAAGCCTCATATCATTGGTGTCAGCGGGAGGAAAATAAGCCTCATATCATTGGTGTCAGTGGGAGGAAAATAAGCCCCATATCATTGGTGTCAGTGGAAGGCAAATAAGCCCCATATCATGTCAGTGGGCCGCTATGTGTCAATTGAGCACTGAGGGCTTGTTCACACCAGTTTCGGACCAGATCTGCATGAGTTTCTCTGTATATATATGCGTTTTGTGTGCGTTTCAGAGTAGAGAAATAGGGCAGGCTGCAGTTTTTCCATATGGTCTGGAACTCAACGCTGTGGTGTGAATTAGAGCCCAAAATATCATTGAAATACGTTGAATTAATTTTTGATGCGTTCTGTAACTGCTCTGCATCTGCTCTGCACTTGGTGTAATGTTATTGCTGTAATTGTCTGCACCTATGTGACTTTTTTTTCTTTAAACTGGCAACAACCAAAAAAATATATATATATATATAATGCAGAAAAGTCAAAAAATACTGCATGTTTTGCAGAAATATCATCATTTTAGTACGGGCCCATTCATACCAAATGCGTTTTGTTACAATCTGTTTTTCAACGGATGGTAACGCAAGAGCAAGGAATTGGTGTGAATGGGACAGTTCACAGTGGCACATTGTGACGTTGTCCGTTGCGCTGAAAAAAAAAAGTAGAGCACGCTCTTTTTTTCCAGTGCAATGCACAATGCAAAACGTGTGCTAACGCTTCGCAAGCTTTAGTGCAGTGTATCCACTCTGGACATGTCACTTCACATAAATGTCATGCGCCATTTAACTCTTTGTCATATGAGCCCACTGACATGGTGAGAGAATGTCCAAAACACCAGGGCTTGGAAACTATGTAGTAACCCATAGCAACCAGTTATATTTCAGGTTACTGTAGAATAAATGCCATGAGGTACTGCTCTGTACATGCTTTCAATCCCCGAGAAAGCAGTGTTCATATGCAATGCACATACCGTATATACTCGAGTATAAGCCGTCCCGAATATAAGCCGAGGTACCTAATTTTACAAAAAAAACTGGGAAAAAGTATTGACCCGAATATAAGCCGAGGGTGGGAAATGAGGCAGCTAATGGTAGATAGATACCAATAAAATTACATTAATATTTATTTAAAAGAAAAATAACCTAGCTCTGTAAGTGGAAAAGGGGGTACAGGGCTACATATCATGTACTACGGATCATTTAACCCATTCATATTAGCAGAGGATAATTGTAAATCTATTGTTCAGTGCACTCTATATGTAGTATATAGTACATGTACATATAGAGTGCCTGCAACAATACATTTACAATGATCCTCTGCTAACATGAATGGGTTAAATGATCCATAGTACAGGGCTACATACAGATCATTTAATACATTCATGTTAGTATAATTGTAAATGTATTGTCTGCACTGTATTAGCAGTATATACTCTATATAGAGTATATACTGCTAATACAGTGCAGACAATACATTTACAATTATACTAACATGAATGTATTAAATGATCTGTATGTAGCCCTGTACTATGGATCATTTAACCCATTCATGTTAGCAGAGGATCATTGTAAATGTATTGTTGCAGGCACTCTATATGTACATGTACTATATACTACATATAGAGTGCACTGAACAATAGATTTACAATTATCCTCTGCTAATATGAATGGGTTAAATGATCCGTAGTACATGATATGTAGCCCTGTACCCCCTTTTCCACTTACAGAGCTAGGTTATTTTTCTTTTAAATAAATATTAATGTAATTTTATTGGTATCTATCTACCATTAGCTGCCTCATTTCCCACCCTCGGCTTATATTCGGGTCAATACTTTTTCCCAGTTTTTTTTGTAAAATTAGGTACCTCGGCTTATATTCGGGACGGCTTATACTCGAGTATATACGGTAGTTATTTGTTGTTCATTGGAGCAGAATTGGAGTGCCGCAACACCCTGAAAGCTTCTGATCTCTGAGGATTTTCAGGGTGGGGCCTGGTTGGTCTTCTTTGGTTCCTAGCTGCTTCTTGCCACCTGGGCAACCCCAAGTTGAAGAGATTGGTGGGATGCAAAGATTAGCGCCTACGGCCATATCATCCGGAAAGCGCCCGATCTCGTCTGATCTTGGAAGCTAAGCAGGGTGGGACCTGGTTAGTACTTGGTTGGGAGACCAGTTTTGGGAATACCAGGTGCTGTAGGCTTTTTCTTCGGTTCCTATCTGCCTCTCACCACCTGGGCAACCCCAAGTTGAAGAGGTTGGTGGGAGGTGAGGATTAGCGCCTATGGCCATACCACCCTGAAATCGCCCGATCTTGTCTGATCTCTGAGGATTAGTAGTAGGGTGGGGCCTGGTTAGTACATGGAAGGGACACTACCTGGGAATACCAGGTGCTGTAGACTTTTTTTTTTTTTTAATCTTTAAGCCCACCGCGGAACAGTGTTTGAAAGCTTTGCAAATGATTTCCCTGTGTTGCTTTTAATCCCCAAGAAAGCAGTGTTTATATGCAATGCACATAGCTATTTGCTGCTTATTGTAACAGAATTTGTGTGGAATGGAAGTATTAAATTGCCCACCAAGGAGCAGTGTTTGAATGCATTGCAAATTATTTGCCTTTGTAGCTTTGAATTTCCAAGTGAGCAGTGTTCCTATGCAATGTAACTAATCCATCTATAGTATTCTTTAAGCCCCCACTCAGCTGTGTTTGTATAGAATGTAAAATAATTTCATCAAAATGATAAAATGCACACTTAGTTTATTGTGGAATAATCATCTGTGAATGAGTCATTTTTCAAGGTTTTTTTCACCTAATTTTTACTGTTTATTTTCAAAATGTCAATGTTGCATAGTTTATAATTTTGTCTCATTAACCTTAAAATATTGTGTGGACTTAAAGCCCCTCTTCATCCTCTGTGTATTTTTCAAGGGACTTTCATTTTAATTGCAGATGTTGAGATGACAGGCAAGGTGATGAACTGTAGCAAAGCATAGCACTGTTTGAGTTTGAAGAAATTAGAGGTAAGAATCAGTTTTAGCATTTAATATCTGTAATCTGGAGTATTGAAGATGTGATTTGATGCTATGTATCCACTTAAATCCTGGTAGCATGGGTATTCTGTAGAAAGGTCCCCTCAAGACTTCACAGATGAGTCCTTTAAGTATATTTGGGCATTAATGGGTCTAATAGTAGGCTTTGTGACTTATGCTATTAGGAATTGATTTTACTTTGGTCAATGTCCTTCAGGCTCAGTTATCAATTGGGTATCTTTGACAATACCTTGTGTTGGTGGAGAAAATATTTTCTACAGGTACATTATATTGTAAAGTTAAAACCATTCCATGATACTATCTACAAAGATTTTCGCTGTTGTTTAACATGTAATAACAAATTTTTCTTTCATAGGACAAAAACTAACTTCAGGGGAGAGGAAGAAGAGGAGGAGGAGGCAGATGTAGAGGTAGCTGTTGAGGAGCCCCAATTGTCAGACCCAAACATTTTGAGGGAATCAACCCCTTCACTGATCCCTACCCCGGAAAATGTGGAGGAGTCTTCAACGTCAGCTTCAAGCAGCCTGGAGGTACATATGGATGTTTTCAATAATGTATCTGTTGTAATTTTTGTAATTGTTATGAATCTATTTGTCTCTCTTTGATCATTATTATTCTCAAAATTAAATGTTATTCTTCTTTAGATTCCATCGACTGCTGGAAGAAGTCATCCACAAGCCTTCCCTGGAAGACTGCGTCGCACAAAAAAGCAGACAACTACATTGGACGAACACATTTTTACAGTCCTGTCTGACATGTGAAAACAAAAGGCAGATCCCTTCACGGACATAACTAATGACCGGGCAATTTTCTGCAGGAGTTTAATGTCCGTATTGGAGGGGTTGCCCAACGAAAGGGAAATTATGGTCAGGGACGACATATATCAATATATCGTGGCCTGCAAATCTGCTGCGAGGAGAGGGCTTCCTCATCCTCAAATACAATTTGTTTCCCAGCAACCCATCAGCATTCAAAATGGCCCAAATCATCAAGCGCCCAGCACAAGTAGGGCCCCTTTCTTGCCTGGCCCCTCCACTTTTGAGCAAACCCAATTTGCTCATTCCTCTAATCAGACATCCCATCCCATCCCTTTCCAACAACCCCTTGAATTTTTCCCAAGGCCCTGACCTTTCCAGTCCCTACTATCAGAATTTGTAGTGTTTGTGTTATAAAAAAAAAATTATTTTCCCAAAAAATATATTTTGTTGAATGAATCCTTCCTGTCTTGTCGTTTTTTTTTTCTCATGGAATATTTATTACAATTTAAACACAGAATCACACACAATCAAGGACAAACATGAGCAGTTGAACATGTAATCTTCGTTAACCATGGGAATGACGGACCTTAGAAGGGCTAACTTTAAAGTTCAGAAGAAGAGGGGGAGTACGTACGGATGACATGTCACATGTAACCAATGAAGAGTAGGTCAAATAAACGTGGGTCAAAAGATAGTTTGGTTACCCTGCGAGCCAGCTTGTCCTTTTATAAAACCAAAACAATGTTTAATGATTAAATAATTGCTTGTCTGGAGTTCTACAGTGTACCTTGGCTTGTTGAGTAACCACAATCACCAGTCCTTCTGCATATAGAAATCTGTATTTGAAATTGCAGACACATGTCAAGTTACGTTGCTAGGGCAAACCATTCATATGTAATCGTTTTGCCATGATACTTGGCCCTGTGGGGATGTGAAGTAGTTTGCAAACTTATTTCGTATTTCCAGCAAAAAATAGTGGTGCAGTAATGCAAAAATTTGACCGATTTTATCTCAGCCCATTTTGATAAATTCCCCTCATTGCCTCATTGGGTCCCAAGCCCTATTCCATAGAAGCCATGGTTTCCATACACTGATAATGGCCAACAAGCCTGAAACAGCTGTATACAGTTTGAAATAAATGGTTCTATAATATTAGGCTATATTTGTATTATGCAACAATGGTTCTGTATGTACATTTGGCTGTTTGTGGTGTAAAGGAATGATTTGCGTTGCTCCGCCCACTGTCCTGAAATGAAGACTGATCATCTTATTTTTGAGATATTTGATGGAATGATAAGTCCATATACCCATCGCACTCCTGACCGCTTAATCTGAGAATGAGCTGGAGGGTGCAGCAGTGGTCAACGCATGGCAGCGTCACATGCACATGATAAGAATAGAACAATGTCACGCCAATTACAGATATGATGTGTGATATGTTGCATCCACATCAATAAAGACGCAAGTGCAATGTTTCGGGGTCACACATGATCCCCTTACTCAGGCAAGACGTTGTACAGTGCAAGTGAAATCACACACATAAATACACAGTTACATGACACTGCTCAGCTCCTCCCATGATGTCATAATCCCACCAGAAATTCAGAAATGTAACCCTATTTCCATACAAAACACATATCTGGAACAGCATAATTGCATAACCATCATAACACACTTCATTATCTTCCTAGACTGTGTAAAAAATGTGTGTATAAATGTACAAAAAAAACTGCTAGTTTCTAGGGGATGTAAATCCAAAATATGTGATGCCAGAATACGGTGTTGCTGACAGTACATGAAATTTGCAGTGTCCCATAACAACACCTACAGTTTAAAGGCATCTCCCAAGCTTTTTCCATGTTGCCCCTGAATTCCTGTTCATTCATGGGTATCTGAATGGATAGAAGCATTCACTACAGAGGCTTCTACCCATTCGTAACTAGTTGATAGTAAATATTTACGATCTCCAGTTTGTGAATGAATGCCTCCCTGTACTGAGTGCTTTCTATTCATTCAGAATACGGGCTGCAGAAAAAGAGATTGAGCATTCTGTGTCCTCATTTTCTTTTTTCTCATTCAAAAGGGAAATGTGCCCCCCAAAAGTAGAAAAAATGAATTTAAAAAAAAAGTAAATAAAACACAACAACCCTCCTTAGGCCCCACCACACACATCAAGCACTATGATGTGTTTTAGATCACATCGTAGTGCTTGATTTTTATTTATTTATTTATTTATTTTGAATTAATTCAATCATGTGGCAGCGCATGGTAAAGCATTGTGATGGATTGCCGTGCAGTGTGATACACTGTGGTACGATTAAATATATACCTGCATCATTTTATCACAACACGCACACAACAACACAGTGCACAAGACAGATTTTTAACATAAGTTGCTTATTTACAGTTTTACGTTCCTTCCTTTTTTTTACAGTTTTGCAAAAAGGCGCAATTTAAAATTTACAAATATTTGTTATTTATTAACTCTACAGTTGTATCTTTTAGATTGAATCGTAAAATAGTTTCTTGTGTGCATTGATACTGATTTTAGTGTGCTTTTATTGATATAATTGTGTATTTTTATTGGTTTAATATTAATTTGATAAACATTTGTGCCATTTTCACAGGAGATATTGCAAAAATGGTGTGGCCAGCTGAGGTTAAAAGCGTTGCGTAGGGCTTGGCAGCGTAAAGGAGCGTCTCCCCGCTGTACGGTATTTAAAAGAATGCTTTTACTTTGTTATGTGCCTAGCTTTTCATAACCTTTTTGACTATAGTTTGCCTATTAGCCTTAAAAATGGCCAGAATTTAGTTTCATAATTCCCCCCTTTAGACTCCCTCCAGAGAACTGAACCCAGGCAGATTGGCTTATTCATGTCATGGACCCACCCAAATCTTTTACTGATTTTTTTTTTACAAGTAGAACTTGACATAATTAGCATGTACTTCTACTTTCTACATAGCCTGTTTTCCAGTTTGGAAGCATCACCAAAATTCTGGCCTACAACAAAGTGCACAACATATCTGACTTGTGCAATTTTTTATGTATTTTTGTGTAATTTTGAAAAGATACAGGACACTGTGTACAGTATGCTTCCAGGGGTCAAATCATCTAAGTATATTTGTTTTTCCATTTTACAAGGGAACATCTAGATAACCAAGAAAACAAACAAGAAATGAGGCTCCAGTTCATGGTAAAAAGAAAAAGATGTTTTTAAAAAACCTGCCATTTACATAATTTTATAAGAGTGACAGGGGACCTTAAACTAAGTATTTATGGGTACCTGCATGTACCCCAAACTTGTATGATACATCACCCTCCAGATCAGGAGTTCAAACTGCAGCACATTTCTTCTTTCCTCCCTCACACATTGAGGAAAATATTATTTTAGGGGTGTTCCAATGCTCTGAAATTTCCAACTGAAAAGTCAGAATTTGCATACATAGTGTCCCTAGATAAAGGTGCAGGTAGACAGAGATATAATCTGAAACAGTGCAGGCATGGAATAAAATACAAACTCCAAACTGAGAGACAGTCTTTTTGTGATATTGTGAGGTGATGTTCAGTTCCCTCAAACGGAATAGAACTATTCTGACTTTTTTATTAGGATATTCCATTTGAAGCCCACTACCCCCATAAAGTCCTTCCAGGAATGTCCTGTTGCCCATCGCCATGAAACACACTCTGGAGGTATAACATATCTTGTTTGGCATGTGAGCATTTTAAATAATTCAGGAGTTGTCTGAATCCATGGCCATGCAAAGGAAACTCTGAGCTAGAGCTAACTGATGATGATAATAAATATTGGGATACTCATTCTTCTATGACAAATCTTGGGTTCTTTAAAAAGCAGGAGTAAGTGTAATCTTCATGTCCTATTAATCAAAATCTGACCCACTGTACAGGGCCGTCTTTAACGTGGGGCAAAAGGGGCAGCTGCCCAGGGCCCAGCCATTGTTGTGGGGCCCAAAGCAGCTGCCCCTTGAGCAAGGCCAGTGCTGCAAAACTCCTGGCACCGGCCCTGCATCTCAGCACTGACAGCAGAGTGCTGGATGAGCATAAAGCAGAGCAGGTGACACGGAGAGAAGAGCTGGGTGGATGCCCTCCCCCTCGTACTGTGTGCAGGTCTGCTATGTGACCTAGACACCGGTGTTCACTGGCCTTTGCACCTGGATGGGGGAGATTGAGCCTGCCAGGTGAGGGGGACTACAGCCTGGATTGAGGCAGCATGAACGGTGGGTGTCTGATGGGGAGGCACTGCATGTCTGTACTGGCTGCTACATGTTGCATGGGTGTCTTAGGGAACACTGAATGTCCAGAGAGAGGGGTCACTACATGCTGCTTGTGAGGGGGGTTACTGCATGTTACATGTATGTTTGGATCACTATGTGCTGCTGTGTACACATGAGGGGGGTCACTTCATGCTTTCTGTGCACATATGATGGGTGTCACTACACGCTAGTCAGTGCTAGCGTAAGGCTGCATAGGCAGGTCCCTGAGGGTGCTGGGGGGAGGGGGCAAAAAATTGACCTTTGCCTGTGTACACAAAAATCCTTGCACGGCCTTGCTCTTGATCCTGCAAAAGATACATATGTGGCACTGTTCTGTTTACTATTCAGTCAGTATTGCATACTGTTGCTCCACCCCTGTCATATAGGCGTATTGCATGGAGGGGTGGGTAGGGGGTGTGGTGGGAGTGGGAGGGGCCCAATATAATGTTTGCCCAGGGTCCAATCCGTATTAAAGATGGGCCTGCCACTGTATTAACCACAAATGAATTTGAAACAAATTTACATGACCAACAACTACCATAAAGACATTGTTAAATTAAAAATGTCCCCAATCCCTTCCCAGGCCATTTAGGCTTCAATGGGCAATATGGTAACTCTGACAAATGCCAGGAGTACTGATCAGGAGTGTCTGAAAACATTTCTAGAACACTGAAACATTGGGAACTGCTGCAGGCATCTTTGCCTCAAACAGCCCTATTATAATATGATAGCAAAATCCAACATTTTCAGGGTTATTCACAAAAGAGTGAAGAGTTTGGAGAAGGCAGGAGAAGTGAAAAATCTAGGCAGAAATAGTTGATTTGGAAAAATTCTCCAATTCAGCTCACTTTCCAGTTCAGCTATGTTGTCCTAGATTGTTCACTTCTCCTGCCTTCTCCAAACTATTCACCCTTTTGTGAATAACCTTGTTTGTTTTTATGGCCATCAACACTTTACCAAGTCTGCAATTCTACCACAATATAGCATAGCAATATGGTTACTAGTAGCTCAATTTTCCATGGTTGTTTTATGTTCCTGACTTTGCAATGGGTGTGGGTCCTTAAAAGGGGGCCAGGACCACAGAATGGAGAGATCCCTGCGTTGGTTTATAGTTTCAAATACATCCCAAGTATAGTGATGCAGTAGGAGTATAAAAGGGTCCATTTATATTAGAAATCCAACTGATGTGAAGGAATAGCAACCGGCTTCCAAGGACAGGATTATATATTCCCAATAAACTACCAGTTATTCGCTTCAGGAGACTTTAAAGAAGGACTGAAAAAGTACTTGTACTTGCAGTACAAATCACATTGGATTGTTAAGGATTACCTTCTCTATTGTCCACACTTAACCACTTCATGACGGGAGACGTACACTGTACGTGCCGCCACAAAGTGCTTAAATGACTGGCCCCTACACTGTACGGGACCAGTTATTTGCGGCTCTGTAAAGCTGTTAACCGCTGATTCTCAGCGGTTACCAATCATTAATGAATGCCTCAGTATTGAAGCATTAATTAATTAAATAGTTAAAGGAGAACTATGAGGTGAGTACTTTTCACTCACCTCATAGTTCTAGCCGACCTGTGACAATGAGACTGTCACAGGTTGGCTCAGTAGATGGGGAGGTGAACGAACACATACCGGCGTTCGCTCACCTCTCGATCCTGTCACGCCTCTCTGCCATGACAGGGGAGGGGCTGGATTCCCCCCTCCCCGCTCCAATCCGCCAGCGCTGACTGGCAGAACGGACGGGGAGGGGGCGGGTACAGCTAGCTCTGCCTCTAGATAGGCAGAGCCAGCTGTCAGTCACACAGCTGGGCCGATCCTGGCACAATTGTTAGGATCCGCTTTAGCTGCGGCGTCTCAGTATACCGCGAGCAGCAGCTCGCGGTATACTGCAGCGTCTCAGTATATCGCGAGCTACAGCTTGTATACTGAGCCTAGGGTGATGGGAGGACGCTAGTTTGTGTCCTCCCGTTACCCTAAGGAGAACTATGGGGTTAAGGCTTTTCCCCATAGTTCTCCTTTAAGCTTTTGTAAAAGCTTCTTTCTTTCATTAATGAAAGAATGAAGCTGTTACATACAAATACCGGATCGGTATTTGACAGCTAAAGATAGCAGAGAGGTAGCAGAGTAAGTCACCTCTCTGCTATTCATTTTGACAGCTCCATAGACTGGCCCAATGTCTATGAAACTTTGTGATACATTTCAGGCACAATGTTACAATGTATCTCTGTGCCTGAAATGTATCGCTTCTGATTGTCTGGGTACGATCAGAAACCTTTAGTGAGATCTGATTCTGACATGCTTTAGGGATCAGTCTCTAGGGTTATTATTAGCTGTTCCTAAATTTGGAGCAGGCTAGTAATAACCAAAAATTAAAAAAGTTAGTTTATATCAAGCAGTCACTATGACTGCTTGATAAATTGACAAATAAATAAATAAAATAAAGTGTAAAAAAAATTAAAGATTCATGAAGGGGTTAAAGTAGATCTAAACCCAATCACTAAAATGTCATATACAGTAAACTTTCAATGTAATTCCAAAAGTTGCTTTTATCTGTAGCTTGTAGAATATCTGGTGATCCTGTCATGAAGGTCCTTGTTTAAGCACTTCCTGTTATGTGGTGACAACTCTCAGGGGCATCCCGAGGCTGGGTGACACCCGGGGCGGTAACCGAGTGTCACCCCGCCGAGACGTCACTGCGCATGACGTCATTGCGCACGCGCGGCAGTATTCTGATACCTGCCGGCGTCCATCACCAAGAGAGAGGAGGGGACAGTCACCCGGCGGGATAAGAAATGCCGCCGGATCCCCTCCTCTCTAAAGCAACTGTCGGGCTTTCGGTCCATGACCGAGCGCCCGACTTTTCAGAGTGGGGGGACACCAAAATGACTGAGTCATTTTGGTGTCACCCCTCCAATGGTGTCACCTGGGTGCGGGCCGCACCCCCCGTACCCCCTTGTGACGCCACTGACAACTCTATATTGTCACTCTGTCACATGCTCTCATGGCTAAAACTACAAAAGGCCATTTTGGCATACATTGTGCAAGCATGGTCCTCCGTTGTCAAGTGGCTGAAAGATGCTAAAGGAGACCAGCAGCACTGCTTTGCAGGCATGAGGAAAAAAAGGGGGACAGATTGTTTTATGAAAGAAATTAACATTGCACTTGTTTATAATATACAGTGTTTCAGCAAGCTAAATGTTATCTCGTTTATGATTTAGATTTCCTTGAAGATGCATGAGGTCAAATTGTCACACAATTTAAAATCATACTGGTTCAGCTAGGCAACAATCTAAACCCATGTTGGGAGAAGATAATGGCATCAAATGGTCACCAACTTCTGGCAAATTGACTGTATTGTCTAGAACAAAGGTGTCAAACTCAATTTCATTGTGGGCCGCATCAGCATTATGTTTGCCCTCAAAGGGCCGGTTGTATCTGTAAGACTATATAAATGTATCTATTCTGTATCATATTAAATAATTGCCTCTGCATTTGATTATTACTGGTATTAGTAATAACTATCTCTGAAAGTAGAAGTCTAGGGAAAATGGCAATGAAATAGTGCGGACCCACAGGTGGCTGTGCAGGTTCCATTGTGGGCTGTGCGGACTCAGGTGGGCTCTGCAGGGTCTATGCAGGAAGAAGGAGATTTGCTGCTGGGACCTTGCAGGGGACCTCGGCAGCTTTCCTTTGAAGCCTGGTGCCTGTTTACAGTGCTGGCTTTGTTTTAAAAATTTGAAGCTGCAGGAGAGGTGCAAGAGCCACATGAAATAGCCTGGCGGGTCAGATTTGGCTTGTGGGCCTGGTTTTTGACACATGTGGTCTAGAAAGTCTTGAGCAAATTCCAGTATAACCATCAAGGATATTCCAACTCGCCTAACCTACAACTGTTCTCAGCTAACTAAATTGATGTAAGACTTAGCTGCATGTATTCCTTAATCGAAAGCTTGCCTGATATGTGCTATAGAATGGAAGTAATTATGTGAGGTTTGAAAAATAAATGATCTGCAGGTCTGCTATTCATCATAGAGGGATTGGTGGTCTTCACCCACAAAATTGATTTAGGCCTTAAAATCAAAAGGCCTTATACATTTGCATTGGAAAACAGATATACAACCTTAGTGTACGTTTTCCAGATCTCTAGTATTTGTTTTCTAATTCTGGAAGTCGGAAAACTCGCACACTGACACATTTACCTACCTACTAGATTTCCTACAATGGCCTTTGGTCCATGGCAGTCCGTTTATATGACTGCTGCTGCCAAATGTCTTCTTATGTAACAGTTTTTCTTGTTCAGTCTGCTAATCAGTTAAAAGTTAAAGTTTAACTAAAGATAAAACTTTTTTTTAGATTTGGATTGAGTGGTGAGGGGATAGAACCACTGTCATGTTTTCATTGCTGTGTGTGTGTCGGTTATGTCAATTCACCCTCCAATTGTCCTGATCACCAATGTCACCAGGAATAGAGGGAAAACCTTCCAATTGGGACATCCCGACTGTGACAGGTGTCTAAGAGGGAACACTAATAAGTAATTATCCAGCTGTTGAGTCTACAGGATGCAGTTCACACTTGTATCAAGTCTTATCCTGTCTTGAAGTGGAGTACTGTCAATTCCCTGAATACTTGTATCACCACAATATAACCCTTTGAAGCTGCAGCAGCTATCTTCAGCCCACCTTTATTTGCTATGTGAAGGACCTCCATCCAGCT
>NW_017307181.1:632688-662263 GCF_000935625.1 Nanorana parkeri
TGGTCTCAACATCGGACACTCTGACGCGCTGAAATGGGGGCGGGGGGGTGCCGACCTCCCGCCAGATACCAAGATAGCGTGGGGCCCGCTGGCCTCTGTGAGGAGGGAGGCCGGGAACAGGGAGCAACTGAAGGCACATCATGGTGCCTCGGACGGCTGTGAGGACCCAGAAAACAGAATACACAAAGGGTTTTTCTGAAGCCTGAGTACCCCGCCAGGAAACAGCTGAAGATGGAAGACCAGCCAAAAGAGGTAAGGGTAAATAATTAAAATAATTATTATTTGTAGCCTAATGCTGTATAAAGCACTGTTGGTATTTGTAGTGCTCTATAGCAGCTGCCATTCTGCATTGCAGCAATGCAGAATGGCACCCTCTATAGAGGACTGCAAGTCTCCGCAGTACTTTATATAGAAATGCTATTGTTGTATAAAGTATTGCTGGGATGTGTAGTCCTCTATAGCCTGTGCTATTCTGCATTGCTGTAAATATGGATGCACACATGGCCAAAACTAGGGGGGAGAGGGCAGGTTCCAGGGGAGGCATGTAAGTGTGGGGGGGACTGGGGTAGAAAAAAGGTGCTGGGCCGTTTTTACCCTAATGCAGAGAATGTGTTAAGGTAAAAAATGCCCAGACCTTAATACTACTTTAAGGATGATAATATTGAGGTAAAAAAATACTCAGTTTCACACTTAGCAGTCTGTCCTAGTATTGCCTAGGAATATAGTTCAGAAAAAAGTTAATTAAGCACTTCTTGCAGCTCACCATCAACAGCACGGGAAATGCTTGTGAGTGAACCTTAAAAACATATAGAACAGAAAAAACACAGAGCTCTAGCACAATTGTAAAAAAGAAAAAAAAAACTTTGTGTCCAAAAGAGTAAGGTATTCCACTTACATTTGGTAGACTTAGAAATCACTTTGTACATGCCCCCAGTCACTGTGCAGGGAGAGCAGTACTCATGGCCAGCAGCTCCGCAGTTGGCACTGGAATCCTCCACACTGAAGCAGCAGGTAGACTGGGAAGAGTTGTGATATGTGCCCATGTCTCTCTGCGTGATCCACACCACAGCCTTGGTTTAGCAGCAGCCAGAGCCCCATAGTAAACATACCCCAAATACTTTGTTACCAACAGAATGCATTTAAGGGGCAGGTCCTCCTTTATCAAGCCTAGAGTTCTCAGCAATACATGGCCTATGTAGGCTTTTATTCATGTCCCCTAGAGACCATTAGGAACCCCCAGAGGTCAGGTGGGCTGACATTTCATCTCAGGATAGAATCTTCAACTTTTAATTGGCCACCAGTCACTTCTGAACAATTGATAGAATTTATATGCCACCATAAACTCAGGTAGAGGGTTAGGGCACAGGACAGTTCTAAGGACACAATAGACTCCAAGGAAAAAAAAAAAAACCATACAGCTTTCACAAGTAAAGGACATTTACGTCAAACCAACATCCTGTGAATAAGAACACTTGGCTGTGGTAGTCCATGCGGATTCATCTTCATGGGTAAGTCACCAACTTCCTGCAATGTCCTAGCCCACCTGGCTTATCGTCCATCCTTGATGAATCTTCCCAGGTTTAGGTTCCACTGCTCTCACACAGATCCCCTCCAGCAAAGCTGTGGCAACCTAGGCCTCAGACCCAGGTCTCAATTAAATACTGTATGTTTGTGCTCCAGCAGGTCTAGAAGGATGAAACTTCACACACCTTCCCCAGGCAGTAGACTTGGGAAGTGTGGGAGAGAGAGAGTTTTCAGCCAGTTCACCTAAATATATAAATACCCTTTCCCAATCTGTTTCACTGGCAATAAACATCCTAGTGGTTGGTCAGGGGGATATAAATATTCATATAGCATTGTAAGGCATAATTATAGCAACAGGCATAATTATACAAAAATACTAGGTTTAGGGTCACCTGTATAAAGCTAAACTATCAATCCAGTTTACACCCATGACAGCCCAGCAAAGCAAAATTTAAAGAGTCACCCCTGCTTAGGGCAAGGTTGCTAAAACTTGATGGCCAATTATATTAACCATTTGTTGTGCATGGAGACATTATTAATCGTGGTTGCCAGCGAGCTCAATATTGTGTTAAACATGGCTTCATAATACATGATAATACTATTACTCAATAGTATTGACGACTGTATGTTTATTAGATCTGTCAAGCATTAACAGCATTCCCTACAAAAAAAAAAAAGGCTGGGAGATGCTGAGCACACCCTATATATACAGTGCAGCCCTGTGGAGTCTAATTTTTATGATCAACCAGAAGATCATAAGCTACGATTTATAAAATCTACAGGAGTTTACATTGTCACAGGTAAGATCTTTCTATCTAAAATGTTCTGGTCTGGTGTTGACTGAGGGATGAGCATAACTGCCTGGGTTTGATTTGCTTTTAATTGGACTGTAATTAACAACTGCCTGATGCACTCTTCTCACCCCAATCAAGAAAAAAAAAGGGAAAAGATCACATTTAATAGGAGCTTTGGTGTTGACAGCTGAAGCGCTAACTATCAATCAGTGTTTTGGGACATGTATTGGTCCTTAAAGGATTTTTGGGTGTACAGATCTGTGCATACTGGCAGGGAACATAAGAAAATGCATCCCAGCACTGCAAATCAAAGAGCTCGAGGTATAGTTTGGAAAGTAGATGTAAGCCCAACCACTAAATTTGCATATAAGCTTTAATATTATAATATCTGTTGGAAAGCCTAATTGTATTAGAGTTTTGAAAATAAGGACCTTTATATCAAAATCAAAAGTTGTTTGGGGGAGACCAGAGCACAGCCTCATAACACAAATTACCCAATCTCCTGCCTTTAAATCACCCTGTCAATGCTCTCCCACTATAAGCTTCTGTGGTAATGCACATTGCCCAGGGATATTCCACTGTTGTAATCATTAAAAGTAGCCCTTCCATGAAAATGGAAGGTCTGATCTACTGAAAGGCTTCCAAAGTCAGATGAAGCTAAAAAAAAGAAGAAATACAAACCTTGGTCTTGGCGTCTGATGCTTCTGGGAGGCGTGGATGGCTTCTTCTACTAAGAATAAAAATATGGAAGCATTGGAAGCCAGAGCCTATGTATTTTTTATTTATTTATATTATTTTTTTGCAAAAGATTTATTTTTTGCAGATGATTTGACTTTGGAGGCTTTCAGTAAAGCAAACCTATTTTCATACGTCTGTTTAAAAAAAAAAAAACAGTTAAAAAAAAAAATTGTAGTCAAACTATTAGGAAATATGCCCTGTAAAAAAAAAAAAAACATGCAGCCTGTTATCACTGTAGTGCATGTAGACAGGGACAGGCTGTAAAGAAGCTACAGGACATCAGCAGTATTGGGATGTAACAAAGAATACAAAAAGATATAGACCCTTCCCTCCCGCACCTCCAAATTATCCAAAATACACAACATTTTTCTACATGACATTTAGTGCGGGTTTACATCTACTGTAACAGACCTGCTATTGTGTACACGCCCTACACTAATCTCTCCTTATACACTATATCAGCAGTATACCTTATGTTTTCCTTATCGCAGCCAAATCACTTACTGTAGTCAATACAGCTGCTGGGAACCCACCCTTTTATAGTGAGGGGCTGGCTTATCCATAAGCTCCCTTATTGGACCTTCTACGCCAGGTGACCTAGGTTCAAAGGCCAGTCAGTTCATTATGGTTACTATGACGAATTCCTGCATTAATTTGCCTTGATCAACATGCAGGAATCCCCAAGAATCAATAGTAACAGCACAACCATTTTTGATCTCTGTTTCCTTAATATAGCATCTTGGATTCAAGTGCATTGAGTCACTAATATATATATATATATGTGTGTGTGTGCGCAAGCAAGCTAGCACATTATCAACCTGCCACACATGCTTTACATTAATGTAATTATGGGCAAAATAACAAATTCAAATATATATGGTGCAGTCTGTCGATAGCATTAACACAGCAGTTTTTGTTTTTCTTTATCCCTGTGTCATGTAGGGGTCTATTTATAAGCAATTTGCAATGCCCTTCACACTGCTAATATCAGTGAATGTTCGTTTTGTGTGAATAATGACAAATTTGAGCATTTTTATTATATTTTCTTTTCAGGTCAAATGTATTGTGTTGTAATACTGCATTATGGCCACTAGATGGAGCTGAGGAAATAAGTATTAATTTCTAATGCTCCTCAGCTCCATCTGGTTGCCATAATGTAGTATTACATAACAATGCATTCGACTTGAAAAGATAATATATTAAGAACGTTCCTTTTTGTTGTTGTTCGCAAAACAAATGTTCACAGATATTCTTAGGGTGATGACAAATTGTTTTCAAATGGAACCCTTAGTATTATTAGCTGTTGATTCTGACAGTAGATCTGTTATTTTTCTGCTTCCTTAATCAAGGTGACAATGTTGTTCATTCCACAGTAAAATCATGTTGAAGCATCTGCTATGGTCTGTATATAAATGTGCATAAAAAATAAATACGTAAACACGTGAATTATATAAAAGGAATTTATATACTAAATTCTATCATTGTAGCTATTAACCACATACAGTTACCAAAGCACAATATTTTTTATTCAGAATGGCCTTAGGTTTACACAAGACATGGAGACAGCAGGCATTCAGCAACTTTAATTTTCTATAGAGTCTGTGAACACCAAAGCATTATAATTAAGTGCATTGGGAAAAAGACCTGCATAATTTTTTTTACCCCATATGTAAAAAAAAAACCAATAGCAGGGAAAGGTTTACTCTGCTGGATAGAGCAATGAAATAAATAAAATGGATAAAATGTTTCTCTCCCGGGTGTCCCGGAGCCGCTATCTTATTGAGGGAGACTCCCAGAATGTCCGGGAGAGTTGAGATGTCTGTGGTTTGCACCCACTGTTGATGCACACTAGATTACCCATGATTGTTTGCTAGGGAATGCTTTATAATAAGACATTATTGGTCTTTATATTGTCTATGTGGCAGGTGGCAATATGGATTGGTATGGCACACTTGTCCTCACCATTTTCTTCTGTGTGTCATGTATTATACTGAGCTTCCTGAGGATTTTAAGGGAGAAAGCATCACTTCCTCCAGGACCCATGCCTTTACCACTCATTGGCAATTTGCTGCAGATCGACACAAAAGACATTGGCTCCTCACTTATGAAGGTGAGCAGGCCTGGGGAGGCTTTTTTTTTCTTGTACATAGTTTGCAGATTTTGCATAAGCCCCCCTATATTAAAACCCAACTCCAGCCAAACTTTTTTTTTTTTTGCTATAAGTTATAATGCAGAACTGTAAGTGCTCCCTTAGGGGAAATGTTACTTCTCTCCAGTGAAACCATGCAGCACCCTGGTATGTGAGGTGTCATGGAGACAGGAAACCTACCATTTGGAGATGCAGACAGTAGTAAAAGATGAACTTTGGAGCTATGTTAGCTATGTTAGCTGTAGTAGATGCAAGGTGTGTGAGCAGGGCCGTATTTACCACAAGGCCAACCAAGGCTTGCCCTTGGGGCAGCAGGGGTGTGGAATTCCAATCTCCCGATGCCCGGGACATGCAGTTCTGGGCACTGGGTGGGTAATTGTTTTCTACATTTAGCCCTGCTTTGGGCAAGCAGGGCTAAATGTACAGCAGAGAAGCCACTGCTTGTTTTGTACAAGTGATCTTGGCGATGTCGCCGAGATCACTTGTATGCAGCCTGCATACAGGGAGGCTCATTGAGGAACCTGGCCTTGGGACAGCAGAAAGAGTAATCCGGCCCTGTGTGTGCGTGTAATTTCAAGATGGAGATTTCCTACTTCAATAGCAAATGAAAATGTTCCTAAATAATGGATTAAGTGTTCTAATAGATAATAGACTTAATAACAGCATCTAATGGAAATTTGGAGCTTCTAGAGCAAGCAAGGTACTTTCTTTTAGTACAAAAAAGGTATAAACTAGAGAGAGAAAGGAAAACATAGAGGTTAATTTACTAAAGGATTTGAGAATTATTGCACAATAAAGTCTGTGAATAGTCACTTTAACTATCCCATTATGTGCAGATAAAAGCAGAAAACAAGGATTTTCTTTTCACGTGATGGGATAACTGAAGTGAATCGTCACACATTTTAATGTTTGAACATTCCCAACTCCTTTAGTAAATCGGCCTCATAATCTTGCCCCCGTACAAAGCAAAAGTAAGACCTCTTTACAAGTATGCAGTTCAATTTCGGGCACCAGATCATACAACGGACGTTATGAAACTAGTAAACATGCAGAGAGGGACACCTAGCTATATAAGGAGCATGGGGGACTCAAGCAATGAAGTGGTCCATATAGAAAAACTTGGTGAAAAGTTGTTTTAGTTTAAGATCATTGCACTCCCTTCTTCTGGATGAAAGAGGTATAATGTGGTTTATTTAATATAATTAGAGTTAGGACGTAATTGGTTTTATATTTCTGCCTAGAATGTATTTGATCCAGGTCGAATTCAAGGAATTTGTATACATGTTTTTATATTTAATATATGTAGAATAAATACTTTTTATACCAAATAGAAACAAGCGTTGGTGTCATACCTCTGACTAAAACCCCTCTGACTGTTGGAACGATTTGGACTACACCTTATAAGGATTCTTTGACTTCCTGTAGATCAGCTGCAGGTTTAAGGTTTTGAGGATACAAGTTTAAAATGGTATGGCTATGTTAACCTGTGTTTAACCTATGTAAGTATGTGAGGTTGCATTTTACTTTTATACAGCTGAAAGACAAGTATGGACCAGTCTACAGTCTGTACCTGGGGCCTAGACCTGGAATTGTTCTATGTGGATACAATGCTGTGAAGGAGGCTTTAATTGACCAAAGTGAAGTATTTGGAGATAGAGGAGACTATCCTGTATTCTTGAACTTTATAGGTGAACATGGTGAGACCAAATTGCATTATTTTGTCTTAAATTAGCTACTGAAATGTTGTATTGCGTCTAAAGGCAGCCATGATTACTCCATCAGGGGCAATTCAACTATCAGCCGGCCACGTTACACTAAGTATGGGTATGTTCATAAACTCTGCACATCAGAAGAACCCCTCATAAAACAGTGCACACTACACTGGGCTTAGATCCCAGCTCCAACCAACATTTTTGTTGGTTTTGGATAGAGAGGAAAATGGATAGAACCTCTGTTATGCTTTCATTGTTCTCTGTTTCCTTGTTTAGTGGCCACACAGAAAGTGAGAGGAATCTTTCCAATGAGTTTGCATATAGCAATTAAAATCTAACAGAAGTTCTAACACTTTACCAGTGTAATAAAAAGTGTTTTTATTGCCATTTATGTCAACATTGAAGTGATGTCCCTCAATTCCTGTCTCAGTGACTGCAGGATGTTCGCTCTGGGACTCTATTAAGGAGATGTCCTCTCTTCCTTTTGTAGTTTTTTTTTGTACTTCTAACTCTTCCCTATTCTAAACAAAATAACAAAACATGTTATTGCTGAAGAATAGAATTGTATTAACAAGTTAGTGCAAGTTTAGATGGAAGAAGAGGGGGAAGTGACTTCAGTGCTGGTTGTAACTCCCCTATGGGAAAGCCCATAAATTGGGCTTCAGCCTGGGGTGAAGCTAAAGTCAGCACAGACTGACATTAAAAAAAAAGCCATTTAATTTCAAAACTACTATGTATCACTAAAACAAAAAAATGTGTCAGATTAGTAAATACCACATATATCAATCATAAATAGAATTTAGAAGTACAATACCGAAAACCATAAATAGGTGAAACATTTAACCCTTTACAGCTCATCCGTTTAGAATTAAACCAAAATGTCTCTAAATGTATTATTCTGTCTATAGAATGTATATCACATATTATGCATTTGAGTATTTCTGTGAGTCCTTACTCTGTGTATCAAATGTATGCATTTGTGTTTTATTAGGTGGGGAGGGGGCTTTTAAAAATCTAAGAAAAAGGCTCTTGTGTGTTCTGGATGGTCTAATATACCGTATAAGATTATTAATATTCATGAAAAATCTATACAATGAGAAGTCAAATAGTATAGTTTTTTAGGGATGTTCAGATAACAAGTACCGCACTCGGTACAACTACAAGTACAAATACTTTTCCAGCTCCAAGACTAGACTAGAGAAAAATTCAGAGGTTAGGAGGCAGCTTGTCCACTCTTTCCTGCCTATTGGCCAAAGAGGCTTCTCCTCAAAGTGATAATCCGAAAGGAATGCATGGGATTGTGGCTTAGAAGCAAGCTATATCAGAAGTGTCTGACCCTTGGCTGCCAGAGTGGCCTGACATTTGGTAATAACGGGAAGGTTTGGGAGGCTTTTTTTCCGCAATGTAGAGTCTCTTTAAGGCGCACAAGGCTGTGTGACTACAGACTCCTGCAATATAAATCCAGCCCTGGGATGGACTCAAACATAATAGACAGATTTCACAAGAGTATGCTTTTCTGACTTACTTTAAATAAAGATTTGGCTCCCACATACAATGGTGAAAAAAACTGCTTTTTTTTTTTTTTACTTTAACAGACCTTTGCTTTACCAATGGGGAGAGATGGAAGACACTTCGACGCTTTGCGCTGCTCACACTGAGGAACTTTGGAATGGGGAAAAGGAGTGTGGAGGAGCGGATACAAGAGGAGGCTCAGTTCCTCATAAAAGAGTTTAAGAAGGCAAATGGTACAGCTCAGCTACAATTTAGATTTTATTTAGTGTGTGTGTGCGTGTGTGTGTGTTTCTCTCCAAGCTCACTCCTGTGATGGACTACAATCTCACGTTTACTTTAATAAATTGTATTGAGATTGTAGTCAATCACAGGAGCAGAGCTTGGAGCCGTGGCTACTTTACAACACACACAGAGACCATGGGGAAGAAAAGTAGCCACCCTCCAGAAGCACCAATTTAGAGATGATTGGAGGATCTACAGCTGAGTGATACACAAATAAGATACATTTTTGTTAATAGTTAAGGGACTTGAATGCATTTTAAGGTTTAACTCCGGAGTTTAGTGTCACTTTAACTTTGCATTTGTGTTCATGGAAAAAAGTTGCATTGCTACACAGTATAAAACTTTGCATTGGTGCTCTGGTTAAAGTTACAGTTAAATAATATGATTGGTGGTGAGCAAAAACTTTGTCCAGGGAAGTACAAGGTGCCGTGCTACTTACCTGCCCCCTTTTGGGAATCACCACCTGGCAGCTTCCCATCTCGTATCTGATGAGGTTGTAGATCTCCTCCAGGTGGCCGAGCATCCTCAGGAAATTCATTGACGATGCACTCTCCTCAGTCCGCATCCACATGTCCTGCTATGCTCACAAGCTGCCTCTATGTAGCCCTACCCTGTCAGCACTGGCCAATGTCTTTCTAACTCCCTAGCCGGCTCTTCTCATCCTGCTTCCCGCAGTGTGATGTACTGGAACTATTAGTGGTAACTGCAGGGGGAAAAGTGAAGCCACCACTAGGGGGATATAAATCCAACCTCTGACAGAACCCCAGTTGAGAAACCATGCACTAATGGATATATCAAGACTGTGTGATCGTGGGCAGTAAATAACACTGCCATGTATGACTTTTTTTTCTAGGGGCTCCAGTGAATCCCACCAACTACTTTGCTCGAACAGTCTCCAATGTGATCTGCTCTATAGTATTTGGCAGTCGGTTTGATTATGAGGACAAAAGACTTTTGGCCATAACTGACAGCATTTATTATAACTTTCTCATCATGAGCAGCACTTGGGGGACAGTAAGTATGAAGGAAAAGCCTGTATACTGAAGTGTTTGTCATTATAAATATGGGCAATCAAAAAGGGGCCTGTATGCAAAAAAGAAAAACAATATTGGATTATTGCAAATGGTTAACATTGCAAATGTGGGCCCTTAACATGTATCTATCACCAGGCATGCAATCTGCTGGCTTTACTGCAGATAGTGCTACACCATAACAAATTCACATGGGAAACCATAGCTACACAAAGCCAGCCAATAGCATGGGAGCTGCTGTTTAGAATTCATGCAGCCTGTTTATTCATAGTTTATCTAATTTCAGTGCACTTCAGGGAAATGAGAGGGTGTTCTGTGTAAAAAAAAAAAAATTGTCCAGCTCAGGGCTCTTTTATACTCCTTAGTTACTATTGGCTTTATATTTATGTTTATGGTCAAATTAAACCACAAGTTAAAGTTGTGTATTTAGTAGCCTTCAGCCTTTTTAAGAGCATCCTAGGGGTGCAGCTTTTTACCAGTCTGGCAGAGGAAGCATGATTGCCTTCCATTATTTAGAGCTGTTCCCATCATACAGTGCTTTTCAGTAAAAAAAAAAATGTATACCTCCTAAAAAGTTAGTCAATGACTAAAAATATAGTAGACACTTCCTTTTAACCTCATTGTGTGTATCATGACCCCATAACAATGTACCAACCAGCAGGTGCTCATTATCAAGCCCGAGTGGGTACGCCCATAAATTCTTCTCAATACTCCTCAAGACTACTGAAGTTATTCAGCCACAGTAGCCCCACCATCTCCACCTCCATAAATGTAATTCCTTTTCCTTCTGTGGAGAGCCAGACCTTGCTTGTAGAAATGATGGCACTGTCAGGGACCTGTGCCTTTGGCAAAGACACTTAAAAGAAAAACAGCATTAGCCAATGGAAATTTACAGTACGACTACCCAGATGAGCCTGTGCTCACCCAAACTCTAACTAAAACCCATGTATCCCTCCTCCTGGCACCTCATCAGTGGCAACTAACCATTAGAACAGCAACCGACCCTTATTTCTAATGGGGGGGTGGATGGGACTCACTCCACTTGCTATTCCACCACATAATGACTCCCTGTCTGCTTGACCTAAAGAAGACTACCCCCAATTTCCACCCACCAAAGATAGCCTATCTATCCTATGCTATCCAGACTGATCCCCCCTAATGATCCACCAACTGTCCACCCCACCCCCTCCCTTTTCAGTCTCCTATACTCACCCAACCTAACCCTCTTACACCTATAGCTCCATAGGGGAACTGTCCAAACCAGTCTAAACTATAGGTATTCTGCATGGTTTACATAGCCTCCTGTGAGCAATGCTCTACATGGATTACCTAGTCTCCTGCAAGTGATGTTCTGTTTGTAATACATAGCCTCCTATAAATAATGCTCTGCATGCATTACATAGCTCTCTATAAGTAATGCTCTGCCTGTATTACAGAGCCTCCTATGAGTGATGTTCTGCCTTAAATACATGAGTGATTATCTGCAACCATTACATAGCCTTCTATGAGTCATTGTTTAATATATATCTGATGTTATATTTGTAAGACTAAAGTTTCCCTTCAAGTGCATAGCGGTATTTATAGGGGCAAAATATTTTCCATGCCCTTTAAGCAGCTCTGTTTTACATACAGTTTGTGTTGTTAGACTTTCAGCACAAGCCTTTTACCTATTGGAGGTCCGGTGGTCACTAAGATGAATAGAGGTCATTAGGCTGTGATGTCCCTAAGTTTCCCCTCGCAGTCTTTAGAAAGTTGTCTAACATTTGGTGTTACATGTCCATATATGTTTTGCTCTAGTTGTGCTCTTTGGTTCTTCATTGATATTTTGTATGTCTGATTTTTTTTGTGGCACTCCAGTTGTACAACATGTATCCAGGCCTTATGGAATACTTGCCAGGTCCACACAAGAAAATCGGCAAGTATTTTAATATGATCTATGACATTTCAGCTGAAAGCATTAAACAACACAAGGAGACTCTGGATCCTGAAAATCCTCGTGACTACATTGACTGTTTCCTCATGAAGATTAAAGAGGTAATCATAACAAATAGAATCTTACTAAGGCTCTCTTACTGAATAGCATATTGTCTTTATTTTGTATGCACATGTCAAAAGGATCAGCTAAAAGTGAACCTGTGCTTTATAGCCCCAGCACTACCTTTTCATTGTTTATTGGCCGGCTGAGACTGAAGAAAATGGTCAGGTACTTTTGGGTATGGATATGTATGTGACTTTCCTCCCATGTGACAGTGAATGGGCTTGCTGATTGGCCATTCAGGGACCTAGTTCTGTCACATGGGACAGTGTGAGAGACCTCTCACAGGGTCTCCTATCTTTGCACCTGGTGGTCATATGGAATAGCAGGAGAATGAAGGTGGGAAAAACTGAGCAGCTGATGGAGTTTGCTTTTGCTTTGTCGTTTATGCAAAACATGGGATTATTTAGCCTTTAAAAAAATAATATATATATTTTCTTTATTTGATTACCTTTCATATACAAGATCAACATCCAAATTTTACAAAAACTGACAAAGTTTACTGCTTGTACTATTGGGGAGTGCCTCGAGGTCTTCCATCTCAAAAATCCTCCATCTCCCAAACCCTGCGGGAAGTCTGGATTCCCAAGGATGGGTGTCAATGGGGCCACATAGGATGATACACCATAATTCTTGATCATTGTATTTATATTTAGTATCGTACCAATTACGAGCAACTGGTTCCACCCACGCGGCCGTTTATCCGGGTTTATCCATGGTAGTGATGTCAAGGGTGTTGAAACCTCAGCTTGTTCTATGGTAACCCAGAGTTTAGGTCGCGCCGGGCAGAACCAGTCCATCATTCTATTCAGGGTCGCTGATCTATAATAGATCTCGATGTGTGGTAGACTCCCCCCCCTTCTGATCTTCTTTTGACCAAAATATCATATCTCAGACGCGCCCCGGAGGTACCCCAGGTGTATTTGAGTAGCGATGATCATAATCTACGAAAATACGACCGTGGGATTTTTGCCGGGGTCGTCTGGAACATGTAAAGGAATCTTGGGAGGATGTCCATCTTAAATAACGCCATGCTCCCTAACCACGAGTGTTTGCTCTTTCTCCAATCCTCCATTCGTGTTTGTGTCATCTCCAGGAGGTGTATATAGTTGAGTTCATATAATTTTTTTAAGTCTGTGGGGATTTTTATACCTAAGTAGTTAATCGCTACTGAGGCCCATACGAATGAGAAATTAGATGTCAGACTTTCCCGCTCGCCCTGGGGGAGAGTTACATCTAGGCACTGAGACTTACTTGCTTACACGCCCACAGTGTTCTATCTCCTCCAGGACCAGCGGGAATGCTATTCTAGGATTTGTAATGTATAACAACAGGTCATCCGCGAAGATACTTCGTTTATGGGTTCTGTCCTTAATCTTCATTACTCCGATATCAATGTTCTTTCGTAATGCCATAGCCAGGTGTTCCATTGCAATGATGTATAACAAAGGGGAGAGAGGGCATCCCTGTCGAGTTCCATTACTTATTTTTACTGGGTCTGATAGTATACCATTGATACATATCTGAGCTGTAGGGGCGGCATATAATGCCATAATTTTTTGTAATAGCAGGTGTGGTATCCCTATTTGATCTAATGATGCCTTCATAAAACTCCAGTCCAGCCTATCAAAGGCCTTCTCGGCATCCATTGATAATAGACACAGTGGATTTCCACGTCTGTGGGCATATTGAATAAGATATATTGTTCTGACGGTGTTGTCCCTGGCCTCCCTGCCAGGGACAAACCCCGTCTGATCTAGATCTATCACCGATTCCATATGTGGTTGTAATCGTTGGGCTATGATTTTGGCATAGATTTTCAAGTCCACATTTTTGAGGGAAATTGGCCTATAGCTTGCGCACTGTGCCGGGTCTTTCTTTTCTTTATGTATTAAAGTTATGTAGGCTTCCTGACTCTGTTGGGGAAATCCACACTCCTCATTGATAGCATTAAAAGTGTTATACATAATTGGGGCCAGTTCCCCTGACAGCGACCTATAGAATGTCCCTGTCAGCCCATCAGGGCCTGGGCTCTTCCCCATCGGCGTCATATGTATCGCCTCTTTTATCTCTTCTAGTGTGAAAGGAGTGTTTAATAATTCTATAATATCGCTCCTTAGCCTAGGTAATGCGGTATGGGCGACATATTGGGTCTTCAGTTCTTTTTCAGAATCTCTCTCAGTTATAGATTTCCCTTTGCCTATGTTATATAAGTCAGTGTAGTAGTTAACAAACACTTTTGCTATCTTCTCTGATAAGTGAGCCATAATCTGTTTTGGACCCTCAATTTTGTATATTCAGTGTCTTGTCTTATAATAAATCAGGGGGTTATATCCCCCGTGTTGCCCTTTAAGGTATATATATTTTTTTTTTTTGGGGAACATTGTCTCCTCATTGTCTCCATTGTACCTAGTTCCATTTACCTGAATATCCTGTGCTCTATTACTGTTATCCAACAGTTTGTGTTGTTTGTGTTATCTATCAAATTAGTGTACAAATTATTTCCATCCCCGGTGTCCCTCCCTTCCCCCTCTACCCTTCCCTCCTTCCCATCCCACCTCACCCCCCCCCCCCCCCCCCGGGCCCCCCATAGTATATCACTATAGCAATACAGTACAGGACTTGCTGTATTTGTATTCTTCTTGAAGATGTTTCACTGGTCATCCGACCAGCTTTCTCAATTCAGAATGACTTGTACAAAAATTATCTGAGAATAAATATGTGAATGTTGCTCCAACCCACATAATTTGTTAATTGCAACCATCATGGGGTCAGAAACCTCATGGAGGTAGGGTGTTGATTGTATTTGCATAATTGGAGTCTAGGAGGTGTTATTAACTGGCCCAGAGACAAGTGTTTAAACAACATTGTATGTGATAGACAATAGATGTCTCCCCCCAACCTCTATTGAAGTTCCAGTTACCTTGACTTATTTTTTACAGATATACCATGACCTGGGTGAATGAGAACCTTCACAGACATTTAGCCTGTCACAAAACTGGGCAATTCAATTTAAGCATTTGATGGGAAAAAGCATAAGCAAAAGTTACATTCATTAGTAAGGCTATACAGGTAAAATACAATAAGTCTGAATACTAAAGTTGGTCATACACTGCTTCAAGTCCTGATGACTCTGTGGAAATTTAAGCAGTGTGCGGCCCCGTTGGTACTACTCAGTTCGACAAATCAGCAGTGGTACGAATCAAGCGTTTTTTCTTCAGCCTGCGGGGGTAGAAAGACAGGTAGTAAGAATGATACAGTAGGTGTATGGCCAGATCAAGGATCATGTCACTTAACAGTGGTTAGGGATTTTGAAGAAACCAAAAATGCTCTATACTTCACATTAAAGAGATTGTGTGAGAATTTTGGCATCACTATCAATCGATTACTAAAGGTTAATACTACGGGCAGAGCTGCAGATTTTTTCATTAGTGTTTGGAGAGCTATATTTACATAGCAATCCATAACAGGCTTCACTGCATGGCTTTCCAATTACTGACCTATTTCTTAGCAGTCCTGCTACTAGAAACAATAAAATATAGCTGAAGCACATGAAGAAGGAATACAAATAGCCATAATTGGGGCAGGGGCATGTAGACAATTGTGTGTGAGTAGCAGAGGCATGCTCTGCCATCAGCTTACATGCTGCCCGATGATTCTGTATTTGGCTGTCCTACAGTGCATATTTGTCAAATGCAGCAAGAAAAGCTAAGTGCTCCAAAATTAGTCTTGATATCGGCATGATTTTTCCAATAGTATTTAGGTTTTAGGAAATAAAAGGCTTAAAATGCAAGATTTTTTTATACCTGTTATTACACATTTCTATTTTCATTTATTGATGAACAAAGTATACACCGATCAGCCAAAACATTATGATCACTGAGAGGTGAAGTGAATTACATTAATTATCTCATTACAATGGCACCTGGAAGTGGGGGGGGGGATATATTATGCAGTAAGTCAACATTTTATTCCTGAAGTTGATGTGTTGGAAGCAGAAAAAAGTGTAAAGGTTTGAGCGATTTTGGCAGGTGCCAAATTGTGCTGGCTAGACGCCTGAGTCAGAGCAACTCCAAAACTGCAGCGCATGTGAGATGTTCCCAGTCGGCAGTGGTCAGAAGTTTCAGGTGTTGATTTGGTCTCCAAATTCTCCAGATCTCAATTCAATTGAGCATCTGTGGGATGTGCTGGAAAGTCTGATCCATGGACACCCCACCATGCAACCTATAGGACAGCTTAGTGCCAGAAGCCACAGCATATCTTCAGTGGTCTAGTGGAGTCCATGCTTTGATGGACCAGGGCTGTTTTGGCAGCAAAAGGGGGACCTACTCAATATTAGGCAGATGGTCCTAATGTTATGGCTGATCAGTGTATATCTTATGTATTGATATTGTTTTAACATAGTGATATTTTTTCTGCATGTTAAGTGATATTTTTTCTGCATGTTAAGGAAGCAGACAATCCAGACACCACCTTTTATGCCAAATCTTTGGCCAGGACAATTCAAAACCTGCTGTTTGGAGGAACAGAGACGGTCAGCACTAACCTGAGATACGGATTCTTGGTGCTTATGAAATACCCAGAGGTTGCAGGTGAGTTGAAAATTCCTTTAGGAACACTGAATTTAAAGCATTTTGCCATTTTGTATTCTTTTGATTTAGACAAACAGTGGGAAAGTGGTAGGACGATTTCTTTACTATTGTTTGCCTGGGGAAACAGTCAGCAATAAAATCTAGCATGTTTGCTCTAAGCAATAATAATAAATCTCTGACTACATGCTATTTGCTTATTACCATGAGATCTCTAGGAAATTTTGAAAGTAAGAATTAGTTCTTACAAGCTTACCTATGATTCAACATTTATTACAACACAATAATGGCTACCAAACTCTTCCATGACCTTACTGTCTTACAGCTCCCATCGTAGTTTGAATCAAGAAATGAGGTGGGCCTTAATAGTACAGGATGTACTGGTCAAATGAAAGCTGAAGTTATGACAAAAATAATGTCCCTTCCCACCCTATCCCCTGCATGAAAATAAATGAACATACAGACGTAAGATGCATATATTTGCAATATTATGCAATATTTTCTTAGTACCCCACCATATCCATGACTGGGCAATATATCCATCATATGGTGGCCCCTCTTCTTTCAGCTTGTGTCCCATAGTCTTGAGGGGTTCCTCAAGTCCCAAAAATAATTTCAAGGGTCCACCTGGGTTAAAAGGTTGAAAAGGTCTGCCATAATGTTAGTACTTCTTTTGTTTGAAAATACTTCCCCACCCCATATTGCTGGTCAGAGCTCAAATGTTTTCGCTTTTGCATACACAAGTTAACACATGACCCCAGCAAGCTATTGGCAGGCCCATGCATTAAGAATAAGGACTGTGCAAATGCTTATGAAAATAGCAATTTTAGAATGACTGCTTATTCTGTCAGCTATTTGCTACCTTGGCTGCTTCATTTGTATTTATTGGTACAGAAGTTTGCTTTAAATGTTAATTCCAATTTAAAAAAAAACACATCTCCTCACCACCATCATCACCACCTTGACTTCCTTACCAAATTGTAATACCACATGTACAGGCAATTCAGTGTCTCCACTGCCACAGCATGACCAGAAGCCAGCAGGGTTTACCTCATGTAGTGTTTGGACAGTCCTGATAAGAAGTCAAAAAGAAGCAGGAGAGTAATGGCCATACTAATTTTTATGTTCCCAGAATGGCTATTACCCCATACAGGAAGGCTCAGTGAATGTGAGACCCTTTACAGCATCATCATAATACTAGAGCATATACAAATTTCCAAGCCTTGGTAAGGTGGTGGCCATAAAAGCACTAGTATAGCAGCATCTGAGATCTATAGTCTTAGTTTGACATTTGATAAGCAGAGAAATGGGTTGGGATATACATTTTATTTTTGCATTTACTTATTAAGGTCAATGGTCTTTTATTTACTTATTAAGGTCAATGGTCTAAGGGGAATAAGGAATGTTATCAGAAAGACAGATGTAAAATAGATATGCAGGCAAGCATAAGATGGACAGTGAAGGTGCTTCACCTTCTGGTAAATAATGTATATTAGAGAATGACATACATTGCATCAAATTAATTGATAAATAACATTTTTATATCTCTTGGGGACTCAATGAGATCATCCTTAAAAAGCTGTTCATTTGAAAAGTGTTACAAAAATGCTGTAAAAACAGAATGTCATGAGGAAGACATTAAGCTTCTATATCTTCAATGGTGTTTCCTGGTCCAGAGAAAATGCAAGAGGAGATTGACCGCGTAATTGGAAGAAACCGACTGCCATCCATAAGTGACAGAAGCAATATGCCATATACAGAGGCCGCTATCCATGAACTCATAAGGTTTTGTGATGTGCTGCCAGTCAGCCTTCCTCGAGCCACATCCAGAGGCACACAATACAGAGGATATTCAATCCCGAAGGTAAAAGAACACTATCAGAAATATAGGTAACTGTAACATTATTATTACATAGTATTTATATAGCGCCAACAGTTTGCGCAGCGCTTTAGAATATAAGTAAGACATAACAATCACAATACAAATTAAGACAAGATGGTAAGGAGGGCTTACAATCTATAAGGTAGGGAGAAGTGATACATGAGGAAGTAGCTGTGTGAGGATGAATTGTTTGAGAACATGATGGTAACATGGCAAATAATATGACTGCTCTAGGGCCCAGCAGTCAGATATGTGTTTTGTACAGTTGAAAAGTAGCTCTGCATGTAAAGCAAATCAGATTTTGCCATCAATAGTCTTCTAGCATTGTTATTTGCTAAAATAATCACATGGCACAAAGCCGGAGCTTATGCAAAAAAGCCTTTCTAAAGCAGCATGATGCCTAAATATGTCCTGCCTACGACTGCTCAGCAAAGCTAAATACACAGATGAAATATATGCAGGGGATCTGTTTTACCTGCCAAAGGATTTGTAAATATGTCCACCCAGTTCTCAGATTTACGCAGCTCTGCCACATGGCACAGCCCTGTCAGGTGTGGGCAGGAGACCTTATTTTTCTTTTACAGGTCTCATCCCTCCCCAGCTTATACATAGTGTACAGCGAATGTAAAAGCAGCATAATGACAAGCTCACCTCTCTGTCATTCTGCTCTCTCCTCTTATTGGCATCATCCTTGGTAACACATGATCACTACAGCAGTATAAGGGATTGCAAGAGGCTCATACCTATTCAAATGCATATACAATGCCTATTAAGATCTTCCTGACTTGAAGCAAGAAGGGGGAGGGCATTGGTATCCCTCCCTGTCTTATCACAGCACAACAGCCAATTGTGTAGTTTGTAAAGTGCTGCAATTTTTAAATATGAAATATGAATATGCAATTAAAAAGAAATATGACTATTAAAAAGATCTGAATATAATGAAAAATATTTCTTAAAACCCTACACATGCTGATAATATTAATTTTTTTAGGGCACACATGTCACCCCACTCCTCGCCTCTGTCCACAGGGACCCAGATCATTACGCACAGCCAGAAGAATTTAACCCAAATCATTTTCTGGATGGCAAAGGGCTTTTTAAGAAGAACGATGCACACATGCCTTTTGGTGCCGGTAAATAATTTTTTATTTTTATGTTGTAGTGTGTAGTCTTTTAAAGGCTAAAGTTGTGCTTGCTCATTATTAGGAATTCTCATTACTCATTTGTGATTTTATTTAATTATAGATGCTAGAATATAGAAGCCCCGTCAAAACAAATAATTATTTTGTACTGACTGTTCTGTACTGCATTATACTTTTATACTTCAATTTGCTGTGCAGCAAGAGAGAACTATACTCAGAATGAACAGGCTGCAGAAAAAATTACCCTGGGCCAGCTCATTACTGTTAACTGTATGATTCTGTCCCTTTCATAGACTGTAATGGTTATTTGCAGTCTCCTCCTTTACACCAAATCACTGCCAACAAGCTAGGTTAACAAAATGTTCCCTAGCAAATGGACACCAATTACTAAATCCCACATTTCTGCATGTACTGGTTGCCGTGAGCATTCTCTCGTGTGTTTTGTATTGTACATCTTAAGAAGAGATTGGCAATACAGTGATACACGTTTAATTTATTTTGGCACTTCTCTTCACCTCTCAGTCTTCGCCAAGCATCAGTGGAAAAATATGATGTGGCAGGCTTGAAGACTATACCTACTGTGTATTATCCGGGTGTCCATTCTCTGGATGCAGTGTAAGAATTGCTGGGATTTTTTGGCTAAAAGCCTGCAAATTCTTGCTCATTAGTGACATGTCCAAACATGTCTTTATTGATGTCCAAACATAGGTTTCAGATATTGACATGCCAGGGCTGCGCAGGGTCCCCTCATTAGGCATATATGATGAACATCCTTGTTGTGCTAGTATTATACTTTCTTTCTTGGATACTTGTGGCACATTTTTCAGCAGCCACCAAATATGAGATACAACAGTCAGAGTGACACCTTTCTGGTTGTATCTGTGAAAATTAAGTCAAGGCAACAGGACTTGCTGTATTTTTCTTGAAGACATTTCACTGGTCATCCAACCAGCTTTCTCAATTCAGAATGACTTGTAAAAAAATTATCTGGGAATACATATGGTGAATGTTGCTCCATCCACAATCTGTTAGTTGCAACCAGATGTTGATTGCATTTGCATAATTGGAGCTAGGAGGTGTTAATAACCTGCCCAGAGAGAGGTGTTAAAACAGCATTGTATGTGGCAGACAATAGATATCTCACCCCCCCATGCCATACGATGGTGTAGCTGCTGTTTTGTTTCACCGACATACAATTCTGAGCACTCCTCACTGCACTGGACTGCATACACAATGTTGTTCATCTTGTGTTTTGGTGTATGCAATTGTCCCCAATTGTATATGCAGCTAAGTATTGTCACTACTCTGTAAGGGTTTTTGTCAACAGGATCAATAACATGTGCAATTCATTTTATTCTGAATTAAGATTTGTCCGAATTTTCTGAAATCTGGATATTCAGCTGCATCCGAATTTCCAAATGAAAAAAATAAATAATCTGAATGTATCCAAATTTTCCGATAACAATATTTTGGATGCATTCGAATGTCATTCGGAATGAACTTGTGTTGTTTAACGTTAAAATAAAAAAAAACAGCATGGACTCCCCTTTCAAATCATACCAGGACTAAAATCCCTTACCAGACCCTTGATCTGAGCAGCCACCTGCAGAGCAGGAAAGAGGGGAAACAAGCATGCAAAAATTGCTATGGAAACAAGCTATTGCAAAAATGCAATAGCCAATAGCAAGAGGGCTTTTGCACCCGCCCACTGCCTGCTGTCAATCAGCATAGGGGGACCTGATAGAGACATTTCTCCTTCAGGCCCCTCCTCCGCTGAGCCCTGATTGGGCAAAGTCTTGCACCTGACCTATGGTCAGGTGCAAGACTTTAACAAATCAGAGCTTCAGTGGGCATTTTGAATTATGGAATGTCCGTGGTCGAACTAACCGCGAACATCCCATAAAGTTTGGCGTTCGACGAGCGCTCGGACTGCCGATGTTCGATTCGAACTCATGTTCGAATCGAACACTCAGCCCATCACTAATCCTGAATCCCACAGGTCCCTATCCCATGTTAACCAGTTGACATCCGCGGTGTTAAACCCCCTTCCCATCCAGGCCATTTTACAACATACCTACCACAGGTGAACAAGAACTAATGCACACCACTGCCAGGAGTAATCTGGGGGTATCCCCCCCAAGATCACCAGGTACATACAAACACTATGCAGACATGGGACTGGTTAGATCTGAGCCCTGGTCTGCCAGTTATAATGCAGTACTATATTATGTCTGTGTTTCTTTTTACATTTCTCCCATCATCGAAGCACATTCTACAATTTTAGGTATTCCAAAAAAAAAAAACTTCAAGAAAACTACATTAAGATGGAGTCCACAAGGGACATGATAAAAAAACAATGTGTTATATATTAGGTAATGCTACTTTTTAGCTTGTTGGATTCATTTTATGTTTCTGACAATTAAATCAAAAGTCCAAAATCTATGTATTATTATTACTACTCTAACCTTGTTTTGACTTGGCTAGGAAAAAGGATGTGTCCAGGAGAAAGCTTGGGTCGGATGGAACTCTTCCTATATTTCACATCTCTGCTTCAATATTTCACCTTCAAACCAGTCATTCCAAAGGAGGAGATAGACCTTAAACCAACAGGGAGTGGACTGGGCAATGTCCCACCATACTACAAGTGCTGCATCATACCTCGATAACCTCCTGACCTTTAAGCCCCACTATGATCATGTGAGACCAACTTTATTAACCTCTTGCCGTCCGCCCGTAGTAAAAAAACGGACGGACGGCACTGCAGCATCTGCGGGTTGCCGTCTCACTCTTAGAAAATTGAAGAGACTGAGACCTACTTTGGTCAATGAAAAGATATCACATAAATAACTGCCACACAAACCATTTTGTGATTTAATGTTCTGGAAATTCACCATCTCATTACAGTTTGCTGCCAGCCAAAAAATGTCTAAAACCACCAAAAACTCCAATGTTGCCTCCTGGTACCTACGACGGGGTATAACACCATGTACAGTAACAGAACCCTACCCCTAAAATAACATTTCCTGCTTGGTCTGAATACTGTGAACTTTTGTTGCCAGTCACTTTCATCCTCTTTTACTTTTGGATATAATAACCAGATAACCAGAAGCACAATTCTGTCTTGGGCCACCATCCTATGCAAGCTATTTGTATTGTCCTTTAAACCTGAAATAGTTGCTTGCAGACTTCCAGAGTTGTTCTTTGGAGTTAAATGTCATTCCTAATAAGCAAGTGGCATTTCTGTGCCGGTGAAATGTGTCAACAGTCTGTTTAATAAAGAAATTCTATGATTGGACCTGAAATTCATTTACAGTGGCAGCTGGAACCCTATATTATAGCAGGTTCACAGGGTTACAAATGTTGCCTGGTGGTCCTTATTTTAGAGCTCCAGTGATGTTTATTTTTGTATCCTACTTAGACAAAATAGATAAGGTTAAAATAAGAACATAGGACTCAGTTTTACATAAAGACGAACCTTCTGGATAGAATGAGTTGTGAATTATCTGTTGTAATTCTCTTTGTTGAGCCAAATAAATGTTCTATTCCAATAGAAACATGTCCTCAGCTCCTGATGCAGTTATACCCAGAGCATTACCATGGAGAATTGCCCATTTCTCTAGAATGCATTGCCCATATATTTTTTTGGTGAATCGACTAGAGGTTGGAGACATTTGGGTTCATTTACTAAAGGAGGAGACTGTGGCGTTACAAGGGGGGGTGCAAGGTGTGCAGCCCGCACCAGGTGACAACATCAGAGGGGGAGACACCAAAATGACTGACCGTCCTTGTAGTGTCACCCCCTCTGAAAACAAATCTAGGAACGTCACCGCGCAGGGTCCCCTTCATCAGGCTCAGAGTAATAACCTGTTACTCTGTTACTCTGAGCCTTATGAAGGGGACCCTTCATCAGGCTCAGCGCTTGTATTGACTGACATCAATAAATTGATTTTCACTGACATTTTAGTCTCTGTCGTGCTGGTGGCGTTCCTAGATTTGCTTATGCTGAATGCGGCGCCATGCGCGGTCACTGCGAGCACCCTCATCTTACACTTGGGAGTTCCTGTACCGAGTGCTACAGGTCCTAGGACCCCCTCTGAAAAGTCTGGCACTCGGTCATGGACTGAGAGCCCAACAGCTGCACGAGAGAGGAGGGCACTTGGTGGCATACCTTATTTCGTCTGATGAACGAATTAGGGATCTTCTCTTTGATGACATCCATCACCAAGATGGTCGCCAATGGTGAAGCGCATATGATGTCATTATGTGCATGTGTAAAGATGTCACATGTTTAAGTAATTCATACAAGACCCTTAACCTAAAAAGGGGTCTCGTATTAATGTTAGGGGGGCCACATGCAAAAGAAAAAAAACATGGCGTTTTCCCCTTTCCCATAACAGGCCCTCTTTACATCAGAGTCCCCAATTTACATCAAAACCCCACATTTCACATAAGGAGCCCACTTCACATCAGAGTCGCTCATTCACATCAGGAGCCTTCCTTCACATTAAGGTCCTCAGTCTCCCCCTGATCATCAGAGTCCTACCTCATCTCAGTGTGGCTGCAGCAGCATGGCAGAGGGAAGAAGGAGGAGCAGGTCTGGATGAGGGCAGACTTCTTCCCCTTCTGAATGATATCTTGGATGCTGCCCACCCTGGATAAGCACCATGCATTGCCATGGTGCTACCGAACAACTTGCCTGCATCATGGAAATGCATGATGCTGTGCAAAGCCTTGAACCCCTGTCAAAGCCACATGGCACCCCAGGGTGTCTTGGCAACCCGGTTGAGAAAGCTGCTTTATAAAGAGGAGAAACAGTCACTTCAGCTCAAAACAATCCCTTTGTGGTCACGGGCAAGTGAGCATAAATCTTCCACTACAGAATACAAAAAAAATTCAATTCATATTAAAATGTTGCAGTAATAGTATACTCAGCAGGTGTGTAATCGGGATCTCTTCTTTTAAATATGTGTCTGTCTTCTGAAAATACCCAATTCACATTCACTAAGGTAAGATTATATATATTGCACTAATTAAGTGTACTGGATTCCTTTGTTACCATTGGCCTGGGAAACTTGGGCCATACTTCTTAATTACCATATAATTTCACATTCCAAATACATGAAGCAATCTAGGTGATTAGAGGGAAAGCTGTAGTTCTCAGCTTGAGTCTGGCAGCATTTGCTGCTAATTTCAGATAAGGAAAGCATGCTGCTGTAGCGGTTAGGGATTTGGTTAAGAGTTGGTTGGTTTTACCGGTTAAGCCGCACTTTACAATCTTATTCTATCATCTCTGTACAATCCTCTTCAAATTTACCAAAATATGTATTGTGAGGGCCCGCCTAAACCATTTACTCAATGTGTATCCAATTAGAAAAGCCCTTGAACTATATACTTGCTGGAAATTGTTAGGAAGTCCAATCAGATTGTAATGCCTATGATCAGCATCAGGGATTCGTCCAAGGAGTTAAACTGAGAGGTTGTTAGGGAGCAAGTGTTGAGGGTTAAAGCCCAATTGAATTTTCAGTTTAGATTAGCTCAATAAATTCTACATGCGTCAAAACCAAAGCTGTACAAAGTCTTACAGTGTGTTTTCTTTAGATAGCAGTCACAGCCTGAGTAGAAAATTAATAGCGGCATCTCACACACTCCGGGGTCTGGGTACCCCGAAATGTTGGATGTTCTTTGGACCTCATTTATGATGACTTTCTGCCTTAAGCTAGCCATACACCTATAGATTATCTGCAGATTTTCTCTGGTCAGATGGAAAAAGTGCAACAGATTCCTCCATCTACGCTAAACTGTGTGGATGGAGGAATCTCCAACTGGGCCAAGCTTCAGTATCTTGCTAGTCGGCCCCGCTGGCTGTCAAAATACCTGAACAATCTGATTGGATGCAGGCAATGTTCAGGTATTTTGCAATGTTCAGGTATTTTGAGTATGACTAGCAAGATACTGAAGCTTGGCCCAGTGGGAGATTCCTCCATCCACACATTTTACCATAGATGGAGGAATCTGTTGAACTTTTTCCATCTGATCATAGAAAATCTGCAGCTACAATTGGAGGACCCTATACTTTGGTATGCATATTGATACTACTATATATCTGAAGACTTTGTGTCTGTATACCTTCCATTTTGCATGTAATGCCTTTGTATCTGTACATATTACCTACTATACGTTGAGAACCATTATTGCATTTGTACAATATAAAGACAAAAACTCTGTGTCAAATGTGTCAAAAAAGCAGCAACACCAAAATCAAAAATTATTTTTTGATACTCAGAGAATGTTATAAAGTGTTGCGCTCATTAAAACATAACCATTAGTATAAACAAGTGATAAACACAAATAAAAATCAACACTAGTGCTACATTTCCAGTATTGGTGGTTATCCTGTGGTGATAATACTGTTGATACTGTGTGAAAAAACAACAGTAAAAAAACATGAGTCTTCCCCAAAAGCCTGTAGGTGCTCCTACAGCAACAGTGCCCACACAGTGTATAAGTCCAAAGCAGTCTCTTATATGACTCTAATTATTGTGAAACAGTCACACATGCAAAAAAAAAGAAGCTCTTTAGTGCTTGAAACAAGAACACGCGTGTACAACCCATGTAAAGTGCTCCAGTGAATCAACCTTCCCACCTCTCAGGTCAAAGATGGCAGTACCCCCTTTCACACCGGTAGGGGTTAACCTCAAAGCCACTCTGATTGGCCACATTGTGCCTGCCATCTGAACTTTCAAATGATGCCTCTGATCACAGCCATTCACAGGCGCACTCGTATGTGTTCTCTGGAGGGCCATTTATAAACAGCACCAGAGAAATACACCTCCACCTCCCCAGCATTGTTTGTTTTACAAGTATATCAAGCCAATGTTTTTTTCTTACATTTGGATTGAGAAGGGTAGAATTAGAACAGGGCTATGTTAGATGCATTCAACCTCAACACAGACAGTCTTAGATACATTCAACCTCACCACAGACAGTCTAGGTCAGTGCCTGTACTCCAGCACGCCACCCACACACTACAGTGCCAATCAATCCATATTTAATTGTAAACACTATTATTATGCATGATTGAATGATGTGAAACCTTGCACCACTACTCTAATCAAGTTAAGCAGCAGCTGAAATCTGTGTGGTCAGATATAACGTATGAAATTAATGGTAAAAGCCGCGCTGTGTGAATGAGACCGCAAAGTGTCAGATATAGTAGATGCTGACCTTGGAGTAATGTGATACAATGTGTAAAAAGTGCAAAACAAAAAAGAAACGCATGTATATAACATGCACCTTAGTGTAAAAGTAATTGCTACAAAATATCCATAATGAAAAATCAAATGCACTAAATATTAACTGTGAATCAATGTGATGCAATGTGCAAAGAATACCGACAAGAAAAACGCATGTGTGTAACTTGCACTCCAGTGAAATTATTATGCAAATAGCCTGCACAACCCTAAAAATGCCATTCTCCCCTCACGTCAAGGCTCACTTTCACAAGAGCTCCAGGGGGCATTGTACTTTTGGGTTCCAAAACCATTCTCTTGAGTTCTAAAATATAAATTCAGACTTTCCTGTGGATCCAGAACATTTCATTGCATGCACTCTATCCACCTTTTGGCTTGAGGTCTTTGGACACACAGACATGTCAGCATTCCTAACACATTATCTGTCCTCTTGGTGCCAAAATAAACACAAACATAAGTAAACCGCAAAAGGCTTTTTGGCCACTCACTATGTGCATGACCCCTCTTTGATGCAATACACATCTATTTGACAGTGTAGGTTTGTATGAACCTTTAAGAAAGAACTCTACATATAATTATTTGTATCTAGACTGCAAAGCGAGCTTTCCCTGCTCAGGCCCTGCATGACTTGTGGTGAAAGTCAGCAAGGTTTAGTAGAGAAATCGATATAGACTAGGGATGTTCAGATACCAAGTACAGATACTTTTCCAGCTCCAAGACTAGATTAGAGAAAAACAAAAAGTTAGGAGGCAGCTGCCATTTTTAAGGAGCATATGGGGCTCCTGGGTTTAGTGCATCCCTGTTTTAATGTATGATTTGTTTTATATAAATATATATTTGGAGTGCACCAATACCAGTTTTTCCAGACCAAGTACAAGTACTTGTCCAAGTCCTCACAAATACAATTACTGATACATTTTTGTTTATTGTCATGTGACAGTTTTTCGAAAACACTTACAGACTAATGATTTCAGGACAGTGGTGTCCCAGCTGCAACTGCTGCGACCCTGGTAGTTCTCGTGAAAATGCCAAGTATCGACACTGGTATCTGAACATCTCTAGTATAGGCACATCATTTAGATGATGATAGAGACTGGGTTTGCATTGTAGCGCCTTTCCTGGTTCCTATAAATGTCTCCAATAGAGAGGAAAACAGACTGCAAAATGAAAACAGGCAGATACAGCTGTCACTCACAGGCTAGGAGGAGACAGAAAAGACAGGTGAAACTTGACAAACACAGTGTAGAGCTATATTTAATATAAAATGAAAAAAAAAAAGTAGAAAAACGCGATGTCAGACACTAAGGCCTGGTTCACACCTGAACGTTTTGTAGCGCGTTCAAAGCTCGACGAACGCTCTACAAAATGCTCAAACATCTAAATCCCATTGTATTCAATGGGTCTGGTTCACACCTTGCCGTATTTCCGCCCGTCCGAACGCGATACAAAACGGCCTACGCCCAAAGAAGTACATGTACTTCTTTGGGGCGTTTTGGTCTCGCGTTTCCATTGGGATACAGCCAAGTAGCCCACGGAAACGCGCATTTGTCGCGCAGTTTTTTTACCGCGAATCGCGGTAAAAACACGCAACGCGAACCGTGCGACAAACGCGCATATTCAATATGCCTAGGTGTGAACCCAGCCTAAGCTGTATATACCCCATCTCAATCATGCAGCTCGTGGTCACCAGCATGCAGTCTGAGCAAGGTGGTACATGTCCAGCCAGACGATGTGGTCCCCTAACCGTCTTCTGTTTCTTGGTTTCATTGCCTTCTTGTGTCCATCACCTTAATCTGCCTTTAGTTTGCATACTGGTCACATTATCTGCATGATCAAGATACGTATTAAGATTTAGTGTCTGACATTGTTTTTTTTTATTATTATGTTTAATGTTTTTATATTACAGAAAGCTCTGCACTATGCCGGTCGGACCGCTTGGTTCCTTTTTTTTGTTTCGTAGCACTCCAGTTTTCTTACCAAGCTGCAAGACTGGAGCTGTTTGAGCTATACTTTAAATGCTTCATAGAGATCTATATATAATTATGTTGTTATTATTACCTGATATAATTATTATTATGTTTAGCTTTTGAGAGTTTTTTTTTTTTTTTTTTGGCTGATTGGTGACTATCCAATCCTGGCTTATCTGAATGGATGCGCAGATCACACTTAGCTGAAACTTTGTTTAGAAAAATACTTGAGCCTATGTTTGTATGGTATAAGAGGGCATTTGCGAGATGACCGGGCTCACAATGGGTGGTGCATGTGAGTATGAGCTCAGCTCGAGCAGTGCTCCATAATATAAACTTTTGCACATAAATAGGGATCTTAACCTTCCTGGTGGTATTCCCGAGTGTGGCTCGGGGTTAATTTTCAGTACCAAAAGAGGTAACCCTGAGCCACACTCGGTATTAAACTGTAGTGTCACCTCCTCCCTACGAGCTCCGGCATCCGTCTTCCGAGTTCCTTCCCTGCGAGCACCCGCGTCGCAGGGGGGGCGGAACCGGCAGGAAATTCAAAACTGAGAAATAGAAAAAATACTGACCGCCAGGGAGGTTAAAGGAGTAGAAAATAATCTCTAATTATCTAAAATATGTTTCCCATGGTAAAAAAAACAGCTGGAAGAAAACAATCTTAAAGTGAAACTTCCCTTTCTTATTTTTTTCTTTTTAAGCCCTTCCGTAATGAAGGAAATATGTGCCCAAGCTGTACATACCCTCTGAATGCTCCAGCGATGTCCTCAGCTTCCTCTTCAATCCAGCACTGCTGGTTCATACTCCTGGGGGAGTATTGTCATGCCAGGTGCAGTGGTGCCCCCACATTATATCATAAGCATCAGTTCAGGAGAATTGCCTGCCCTCACCACTTCCGAGGAAGAAAAGGGGGCTTTGATTTTTATTAAAAAGGACTGTGGGGACTTTGGGGGGGGGGGGTTACG
>NW_017307181.1:662356-712031 GCF_000935625.1 Nanorana parkeri
ATTTTGGGGGGGGGGGGGTTACTGGTGTGGGCTGTAATGTTACACAGAGTTCTGCTTTAAGTTAGGCCCCGTCTACATGTCTTCTTAATGCATGTTAGCTAACTGCTACTATTTATGGAAGGCTATGAGAGACTGAAAGACTTTCTAAACAAAGGCCAGTTTACGGTCTTTAGACTTTAGGTGGACTGGATAGTGGCCAGTGGGAGTAGAGAATTCCCTTTTATCAGTGATCAGTAGGATAAAAAATTGCCAAAGGTTCAGTGGTTACCAGTAAGGCATTCCCCAGAGTTGGTGTTCAGTTGAAAGTAAAGTATTGCCCAGCAACTTTGTGCCTATATGCACTACAGCAATTGCCACATAACATGTCTCAGGCTGGTTTTCCTGGTTGTGAGAACAGTGGACCATGTCTGTACAATGTTCATAATTATGGTCGCTTGTAGTCTCCACAAGCAGTGACAGGGTGACCGCAGAACATCTGGGAGACGAGGACACAGGGGTCTATTCACGAAGCAGCCGAAGGATCTAGCTGTAGCTTCGGCCGATCCTTCGGCTAGCTTCGGCCCCAAGACCCCTTCAGTTCAGTAGAACCGAAGGGCTGCTGTACGGGCTATTCAAAAGCCAGCCGTGATCTTTCGGCTGGCTCCGGTCACTTGCAGAGAGATCAGCGTCCCGGGTTACCAGCTAACCAGGGACACTGATCTCCAGACAGCAAACTCTCTTGTGCGCTCCGGGAGTCTCCCGCTCCCGGCCGCCAAGGAGAGATACACTGCTTTTTATTTTCATTTTATTTATTCTGATACGGAGTCAGAATAGAAAAAAATTTTAAAAAATGTTGCCCATAGGAGCAGCGAGTAGCCTGCCGGAGGTTCGGCTTAGCCGATCCAGATGTTGGATCGGCTGAGTCGAACTCCTCCTGCACTTCGGGTCGGCCGAACATGCTGAGCATGTTTGGCCGACCCGAAGCCACCCGATGTACAGCTGATTTCAGCCAATATACAGCTGAAATCAGCTGTACCAGCCTGAAGTGAATAGCCGAACACTGGCAGCTTAGTGAATAGATCCCATAGTAGCATTACCTTATAACAGGACATGTCTAAAAAAAGACCTTCATTGCAGAATAACCAGGTATTCATTGAATGAAATACTGAAAATTATTTTTTAAATTTCACATGCTAATTCATATACGGCATATAAGTGAATGAGTTTAGATATATTTTAAAGTAAAATCCTTTGTTAGTGAAATACATGGGATTTTATTGCCTAGTTCCCCTAGAAAATCTAGTTGCCCTGTTAAGATATTGATCTTCCATCATTTTATAAGTATAATGCAATAAGTGTTTTGGTGCATTATAAGGGAACATGTTTCCAGCTGCTCCCCTCTTCATCATGAAATACTGACATAGCATCAAACAATACAAGGCTGGTTTTTCAAATGTAATACATTTTAATTAAAACATTGACATTGATCTCTAAATCTTCAGTATTATCCATTTGTCACGGTCAAAATTAGAAAAGTTTATTAACAGTATTATAGGCGCAGGTTTCTCAGAACCTCCCATGGAATGAGCTGATCCCTAGAACAGAGGTGTGCTCCTATGTAGATTGTAAGCTGTTATATCTCCCCCAGTTGTGCCCTCACACGCCCAATGAACATGCTACAGTGACGATGGGCTACACACAGTGCTTCTTATACGGGGAGAGAAATCTTTTGAATATTCAGTTTTTCTGGAGAAAAAAAAAAAAAGCTGCAGATGAGTTTTTAGTAATTGAGTTTAGATTTACTTTCCAGCCACGATTTAATTTAAATGTATTTACTTTTTTTATTGTTTTTGCTAGAGTTGAAATGTCTGTCAAGTTTTTATTTCTATTTTATTTGTATTATTATTAAGCCTAATAAGCACCTGGACCAATTACTAATTACCCCTCAGGGTTTCTCCAACTTTATTAGTCCAGTATACACTTTGTTTAACAGTACCAAGCCCTGATAAATGGGGACCCTTTGCACCTCTGAAACTCATTGGCTTTTTATGATATGAATCTGAATACAATTAAATTTGAACTTTATACCTTCTGCTTTATGGCACTTTCCTAGTTCATAGTTGAGCTAAGAGTCACACCAATACCCAAAAAACCCTTACTGGACCCTACCAACCATAAAAATCTCAGACCAATCTCCTTACTCCCATTCACCTCCAAACTCCTAGAACGCCTTTTCTACAGCTGCCACCTCACTGATCACAATCTTCGCGACCCCTTACAGTCTGGCTTTCGGCCCTACGCTCCACTGAAACCGCCCTCCTAAAACTCAATAATGACTCACTAACTGCTAAAAATAATTGCCACTACTCCTTATTTGTGCTATTAGACCTTTCTGCTGCTTTTAACACTGATGACTCCTGCTCTGCTGCTCCTCAAAAAACTCCACTTGCTTGGCCTACAAGACTCTGCTCTCTCATGGTTTTCATCCTACCTAATGTAAGTGCTCCTTCAGTGTCACCTACAAATCTAACTCCTCCCCTCCTCTTCCTCTTTCTGTCGGGGTCCCCCAAGGCTCTGTCCTTGGACCCCTTCTCTTCATGACCTACACCTCCTCCCTTGGTCAGTTGATAACATCACATGGCTTCCAATACCATCGCTATGCCGATGACACTCAAATATATCTTTCTATGCCACGACTCACCCCCTCAGTGTCCATGCGTGTCACTAATCTACTAACTTGAAGAAAATAGGTCACCAGCACTCCATAAGTTAAAATGAATGAGTCCTTTTAATGGACAATGATGTCACAGAAATCCAACATGAGCCGACGTTTCAGGGCCACACAGGGTCCCTTCTTCAAGGCAAGAGATGTGACCTGTCTCATGTTGGATTTCTGTGACATCATTGTCCATTAAAAGGACTCATTCATTTTAACTTATGGAGTGCTGGTGACCTATTTTATTCAATCTTGTGTTTTGCACGGTGCCATCCGTGAAGTTACTTCGAGCACCATTCATTTGATTGTTGGCCGGGACTGCTGAAAGGTGTGCGGAGGGCACCTCCATCAATTGCAACTAATCTACTAACTGACATATCCGTCTGGATGTCACAACACTTCTTAAAACTCAAGATTTAAATAACTGAGCTCACAATATTTCCTCCCACACGTGCACCTTCCTCCAAATGTATCTCTTGAGATTAAGAACACAACTATCCATCCCTCCCCGATGCCAAGGTGCTAGGTGTCATCCTTGACTCGGACCTCACCTTTCTTCCCCACATCCAATCACTATTTAAATCCTTTCACCTTCCAAAATACGCCCCTTCCTCACCAGTGAAACCACACAGCTACTCATCCACTCACTTGTTATCTCTCTCGTCTTTACTATTGCAACTACCTTCTCATTGGCCTACCACTGCATAGGCCAGTGGTGGCGAAACTTGGCACTCCAGTTGTTTTGGAACTACGAGTCCCATGAGGCATTGCAAGGCTCTGACAGCCACAGACATAACTCCCAGAGGCAGATGCATGTTGGGATTTGTAGTTTTGACACAGCTGGAGTGCCAAGGTTGGGCACCACTGGCATAGGCTATCCCCCTTTCAGTCTATCATGAATGCTGCTGCTAGACTCATCCATCTAAGCAACCATTCAGTGTTTGCAACCCCCATCTGCCAATCTCTCCACTGGCTTACAATCGCCCAAAGGATAAAACTCTAAATATTAACAACGATTTACAAAGGCATCCACAACTCTGCCCTCGTCTATATCTCAAACATTGTCTCAAAGTATCACCCTAACCATCCCCTCCACTTTTCCAGAGACCTCCTGCTCTCTAGCTCCCTCGTCAACTCCTCCAATGCTCGCCTGTAGGACTTCTCTAGAGTCTCTCCCATCCTCCGGAACCCCTTATCCGAACCGCTCCGTCTATTTCCTACTCTGACTGTCTTTAGGCGAACCCTAAAGATTCATCTCGTCAGGGAAGTCTATCCCGCCTCAAACTAACCACCGAACTCTCACGTTCTCAAACAATCCACACCCTCACAATTAAACCCTCACAGTCAGGGCCCTCCTTATCATCTTATCTTGAATTGTATTGTAATTGTAACATCTTCCTTATATTGTAAAGCTCTCTGCAAACTGTTGGCGCTATATAAATGACTGTATAATAACAAATGTATTGTCCAATCAGCTTCCTTTGAGCCCGTTGCTATCTGTCAGTCCAGAATTTCTGTGGTGATCCCCAGTGCCATAATACTTTGGCACTGCATATTTGGCATTTTCATTTTCTTGTGTTAATTCTTTTTTACAATTAGCTTGCTTACAAACAGCAGCATTCCAATCTGAATCATAATAGCTAAAAAATCCTTTTTTTTCCAAGTTCTTTTAGCAGGGACACATGCTTTTCCATCAAGTGGTAATAGATTTATGTTGATTGGCTCACAGAAATTAGCCGTCAATTAGCTAAGGCTGTGTCAGGATCCAGAGCACCCCCAGGTGGCGCTGGAGCCAGGTCCTGCAGTTCTTGTGCTCGCCTGCGGGTGTCTCCAGCAGCTAGGAACTGTCAGGAACCTGCAGCTCCAGTACTCACCTGCGGGTGTGCCCCAGCTGTAACTGATCATCCCATCACCTGGTGCTTCCTGGGAGGGTATTTAGGCCCTCCCTGCAGTCAGGAAGCTGGCTCATTATTGCGTTGCCTGCACCTGACTGACTCCCCTGTCCTGTGCCCTGCTTCCTGAACCCTGCTTCCTATATGCAACCCTGTCACCGACCCTGCTTGTTACCCGACCACTCTCCTTGAATCCTGTTCCTGTACCGCACTGCCCTCCTGTTAACGACCCGGCTTGTACCTGAACACTCTCCTTGAATCCTGTTGCTTTACCGCTCTGCCCTCCCGTCACCGACCCGGCTTGTTACCCGACCACTCTCCTTAAATCCTGTTCCTGTACCGCACTGCCCTCCTGTTAATGACCCAGCTTGTACCTGACCACTCTTCTTGTATTCTGAGGCCTGCCGTATATCTGCAGGCCTGTTACCCCTCTTTGTTGCTATTCCCCCTGGCTGTAGGTGTGTGTTTGTCCCAACGGTGGGTTTGTTACTTCACTGCTAAACCTGTGGGGGGTTGAGGGGGTTTGAAGTTTTGTTGATGTGTAACAAATAAACTGTGTGCATAGAACCCTATCCTGTGTGGGCATATTAATTTGGTCATCCTGAATGGGTACCTACATGTGGTGTGAGGACGCCTGAGCATGGTACCCTGACAGGCTGTAACTTTTTTCTTGCTAATGCAAAATTGTCCTCCCACTGGCCAATTTCTAGCAAACATTAAAAAGTAAGAGACCTCAGATGATAAAGGTGAATGAGAATTAGCCATCAGCGGGGCATTTTTAATGAGCAAGACTAGGTTGAAATGTACTAAAGACACAGGGCACAAGTAGGTATCATTCCACAAGAATTAAGTCCAGAGTTACAAAAAAAAGCAGTGTAAAAATTGACCAGTGGCAGAACAGTTTTTTTTTAATGAGCAAGATTAGGCCACATTCTGAAGTCATGGACCCAGCAACCTCTGGAACTTAGATGGAAACCTTAGTCCCAGAGCTAGCAAGGAGTGTGGATGAAAAAACACACAAGTGCAACAGCCTAATGGAGTGAAGTGTAGGAAAGTAACAATGTTGCACTAAGTGAACCCCAGAGTTCATTCTTTTTTTTAAAAAAGTGTTGAATGATAAAAAAAGTGCTTTTAATTCTCCCTTGCCGCTCTTTTTAAAATAAACCTCTTCCCGCGCATGTCTTCTGCTTTCCTCGCGGCATAGCCGGTGCCTCCCCATCACAGACTCCCCACTTCACTTTCCATCACCACAGACAGCGCCCATGCTCCAGCCATCCCATTCTTCTGTGTCCCTTTCCCAATACATCTTATAGCTGCCATATCCTCTGCCACATTTAACGGTCTCTCTCACATCACCAGCTCCCCTGCAGCCCTTCCCCATACACTTTATAGCTGCCACATCCTGTCATATCCAACATCCTCTCCTACATCACAGGCTCCCCCACAGCAGTCCACCAATAAAACTCCCGATAGGACAGATCCCTCCACCTTGCTTCCAAATCTGGAATTCAGCTGCTACCATCGGAAACCTTTCTACCGGATCCAGTTGCCGTTTCCTCACCGCCTAGGATAGCAGTCCCTGGCACCGCAGCTCCATCTGCACATCTGACAACAGAGGGACTCCTTTTCATACACCTTTACGTAAGTGCCTTTTTAGTCCTTTTTTCTGAATGTTGTAACCCTATTTTTGGCACTGTTCTCCCCATTCACACACACACATTACCAGTCCCCTCATAATGGATATACAAAAATTACACCTCCCCCAATCCACTTAGCCGAGTCCGCTCAACATACATCTTTATTGTGTTTTGTGCAAGGAGTGTGTATGGCTACTAAGGTGCAATGATTTGTCACAAGTCTTCCATTGCAAACATACCAGGTTTGGGTTAACTAAGCCTTTCAAGAGTTAATAATATACTTTTAAAAGGCTAGTCAGCAAAGAATCCCTTAAGCTCCCCGAACAATTGAAGCCACAATCCTTATTGTTATTTTTCAGGTTTGAAGTACTGCAGAAAGAGGGTCAGCATGACAGTCAGGCAACTAGCATTTGCAGAATGAGATGTCAACAATGGCAAATTCTATTTTTCTCTCATCCCAGGCTAGCTTTAAATAGCACATGTGACACTGTATTAGGCATGTTCAGTTTGTGTACTCTAATCAGTTATACCACATTACATAACAATGCTGACAGTGGCCATGTTTACTAAGGGCAGATTACTAGCTCTCCTGGATTTCTGGCACATGTGACTAGGACATGTGACCAGGACATGTGACTATGCACATCATCTCAGGAGAGGAAAATGCCTTTCCCTGAGATCCCGTGAGATTACGGATGGGATTTCTCAGCTCTGCTGATGACGAGGCAATCCCAGTGTGCATTGCTTTGGCAAACTGAAGTAATTTTGCCTTTTCAAAGCAGGAAGGGAATGCTCTGCAAGTGTGAGTATTTCATAATCACAGCATTTTACACCTGACATGTCTATGTTATTATTAATCATCATATATAGAGGGATGCATTGGTAGAATTCGAGTTTTGAGTGTAAATGTTGAGTGTAATGCAGTCAGAACTTAAACTTACATAACTCTCTTGGCAATGCCTGTGTTTGTGTGTGCTGAAAAAAACAATGGCTTGCATTTTACCACAGCACAGCATGTTGCAATGCACTGCAGTTCACTTCGATGTGCACTGGAACCAGAGAAGTAAAGTCATTTTAAGAAAGAGATAGAAAAAAACACTACATCTTGTGTTAAAAATGCATTACATTGCAACACATTTTAGAATTCCAATGCAGCTTGTGTGCAATATGAGCATGTTGACACATGTGCTGTGGTGTGAATGAGCCCTTACATATTTGCTTTTCCACTTTGCTTCATGCCAGCCATGAGATCATTCATCTTTTTTTGTGGCTGATTTAAAAGAAACATTATTACCAAAGTGTCAGGAGGAGGGAAATAGTAAGATTGGTAAAAGAGAAGAAAGTGTTAGTAAAGTTACCAATAACAGTTATAAAAGGTGAAAGTCTAGGAGACACGTCGTATGTGTTTTGTCAGCCATGAGACATTTCTTCTACATCACACAGTATTATTGAGAATTATACGGCCATAAGGCTTCATGCCGCCAGAAATTTACAAACACTTTTCTTTTTGTATTCTTAAATAAAGGTGTTTGTTGATGGACTGAATGACTAGGAAAGCCTGTGTGTCTGTTTTCTTGAAATCTGGCTGTGGTCCTGCAGAGTATGCAAACATAACGTACTGTTGGTAAACAATGATGCTTGAATGGTTTAGACGTCACGTGTGTGAAAACTCAAGCGATTCCTAGAAGAGTGACGGCAGAAAAGACCGTGTGGTCCATCGAGTCTGCCTCTTTTTTTTTGGGGGGGGGGGAGGGGGATTGTTAACCCCTTTTTTGCAGAGTGTAGATCTTTGTTTACTCCAAGCAAGGTTAAATCCACTCACTGTTAATCTCAAGCATCCACTACTCTGTTGATAAAATAATACCTTCCTACTGCTAGTTTGAGGTCATGATTTGTACTTGATTTTCGCTTGATATAGACAATACTACACTCCTGAATCTTATTCACACCCGTAATGTATTTAACCCTTTCGCTACCAGCGCTGTATCCTTTATGCCACTGGCTGAAGGCCTCTGTAAACAGACTACCAGTGGGTATAGCCCCCAGGACTTAGTTTATCCGTGCAAAGCTAACTGTTGGCTTTACATTGGAAGCGATTCTGGTGGTTGAGCTGCCGCTAGATCGCTTCTATGGGCTGGTGAATAGTGTTCTCCCCGCTCCAGACACCCCTGCCTTGTTTCTCAGGCTCTGCTGCCCCTCCTGTGGACTCGGGACGGCATCACGGGTGTTGGCAGGAAGCGGGGAAAGAGACTGGTGAACATCCGCTTGCTGATCTCCTCCCAGCTGAATGGAGCTGGAAGCAACACTGACTGCATCACTTACGATTCCACAGCTGTCATTCCCCGGCTAGAGAAGCCAGGGAAGAAGCTATTCAAGAGAGATCTGCACTGGAAAGGTGACACTAGGGGTCTGATAGACCCCTAATGTGACCTTAAAGAGAACCTGTCACTACTACTTTGCTATCACATAAGGGGGTTGTAAGCCCCCCTATGTGATAGCAATGAAGTTAAGTAAAAAAAAATGTTACAAAAAAAATAAAGTTAAATAAAATAAATGTAAAAAACCCCAAGAAATGTTTAAAATCCCCTGCCCCCACGAACACGCGCATTCTAACAAACACATGCATCGGGTGAATCTACGTATGAAAACAGCAATTGGACTACACATGTTAGGTATTGCCATGTGCACCAATATGAGAGCAATCATTATTGGGCCAATATGCATGGTAAACTGAACTGATGACCTATACAGGATTTTAAAGCATCACCTATGGACAATTAAGGGGTACCACAATTTGTAACCCTGGCATGTTGGGTATCTATTTACTTGGCAAAACCACATCTTTTATATTTTACCCCAAAATTTAGTGTAATATGTATAATAATTGTGGATAATATATCATGCTTGTCATTTCCTTTTTCCCTTTCCCTTTACTGCCCCAATATTAGTATAAACATTTTGGACAGTCATAGGTTAAATCCCAGTGGCTATGTGTACTTGAGGTCTTTCAGTGATCTGGTTCTGTCAAAGTAGATTATATTTGTCATAAAACAGAAAAATATTAATGATAAGCTAATTATGATCAAAACCTGTGTTCTCTTGGCACTTTTCCAGGAGAGGTAAATGAGCCCCTAAATCCGCTTTCGTGTGTAGGCAAACTCCAGCCCTTTAGCTGTTGTGGAACTACAAATCTCATGTGGCACTGAAAGATTCTCACAACCAGGGGCATGACTCCAAGAGACAGATGCATGATCAGATTTGTAGTTTCAGCACAGCTGGCGGGCCAGAGTTTGCCCACCAATGTTGTACAGAGAGTAGGGCTGTGGGGGACCCAGCAGGCTCCACCTACTACATACTGCCTGCTGCAGAAAACTACAGGAGGTGGGTGGAGACAAGACCAGTCACCCTGCACAGAGAGAGAGCAGCAGTGACTGGTCTTTATAACAGGAAGCTCCTACACAAAGGCAAAGTTTAACATTGGATTACTGCACAGATCTGGAAGAAATACACAAAGCACACCAAGATTCAAATAAGAATACACATGGTTATCCTTTCAGTTTTTAATGCATCACCTGAGTAGTATGTGCCCCCTATCATAGCATTGCTCACATAATCTCTGAAAAACTGACTTGACTGGCTGTGCCTGAGCTCCGATCCCAATGTTGTGGCACCAGAGAGTGAATCATTTAAGGGTTTGTAAGAGGCAGCATTGTGTGGCCTTTTAGTATTACTCAGGAGGGCGATGTACATAAAGTACAGTGATGATGAGGGTATAAGTCAGCTTTATTACTTTAACACGCAAGCAGTGTATGTGAAACATCAGTCCCATGTTCCTCCTGGCAATGCACAGTCCCGCTGACAGATGGTTCCACCAGGGAGGCAATTCAGATGAATCTTACCGCAGCATTAAATATGACCATATGGCACCATTCACACTCACTTTCATGTAGAAAACAATACAGTGCAAATGTTTTGCTGGTGTTAGTGTTTACTGCATGTGGATAAGACCTAACACAGCCTATATTATGTCATGAATAAAGCTTTCTTGTTTGGACGGAGGCATTGAGAAATACCAAACTTTTTTTTCTCACAACATCTTTGCGATCCTCTCCTAAAATGTCCATGGACATAAAACCACAGGGATCCTTGCCCAGCTTATGAGGTATGTCTGGCATCTGATTTAGCTTTAAAAACTACTGCACATGGTAATGACAGTGTCCTTATATCTGAATGTGCCTGCTTAAAGTGATATTTAGGTCAAAACTTTTTAAACTATTTCAAATGCTGATGAAATCACTTACAATGGATACGGCTCCTTGATGTTGTGCCCACCATGCCTTAAGTAGGAGTAACTATTGTCAAACTGTAATCAGTCTGAACCTGATTTGATAGTCTGTGCTCATTTGGTTTCCCCTAAGCACTCTCTTATCGTTTGCATCTGCCTGCTGCTGGTTGTCCCCGTGCCACAGAGCAGAGCAACCAACGACATTTATGAATATCTATGTTTCCCTAGCCAATCACTAGGCGGTTCATGGCCAGTGGTGCATGCTTGGAGATGACATAAATATTCAGGGATGACCTTGTGAGAGTTTCTTCCTCCGCACTCCCGGGCCTCCTGACTGGGGGAGGGATGCTGTGGATTGTCTGACCTTCCTAGGCCTGCTGCCTAGGAAGTAAAGCCATGAGCTCACACTGAGGCCTTGGTCTGAGGCTCAGTCAGTGAAGCTGAGGGTTGAGGTGACGGAGAGCAACTTTAATATGTACAGGGAGCCTGAGAAGTTGATCCTCTACTGAAGCATAACGATTTCTGCTAAAATAGATTGGTAGCTATTATTGGAAGTACTACACAGCCAGGAGCCCAATACATACAGTAGATGTCCGCAATCGGCTTAAAGGTCCTCTATCTGTGAAGGCTGCAAGTACTTTGTTCTATTATTTATTGGAGTCTATTACAACCTGTTTCCTAACCCTCTCTCCCAAAGTTCTGCAATAAAAGTTCCTCAGAATCATATAATTTGTGTGGACATCAGTTTTATTGGTCGCCACTGGAGGGTTGGTAAGTGCTTTTGGGGCAGCAACACTACAGTAAACCCAAGACAGGCTAGGAGGGACCATTCTATCCAGCGGCCCCTAGCGGGTGAGCGCTACAATGTTTAAAAGGCCCTGTTATCCTGTTTAGGGTGGCAACTTTCCCTTGCAGGGTCCTATGGAGCCACCCTTGGGAGTGCACGTAAGCTGTGGATGACTCCACAAATACACAGGCACAGCATAGAAAAGGCACTCATTTGCTCTCTGCTCCTCTGTCAAGAAGCCACTACTATGAGCATTGTGCGAGCGTTTGCACATGCACCTGGTGTGGTCCATAGAACCAGACCTGGCCAGGCACCTCTGCGCAGATGTGCAAGTGTTCGAGCATGCACACGTCAGTGCTCCTCTGTCGAGAAGCCACTACTGTGAGCATTGCGCGAGCATTTGCACATGCACCGGGTGTGGTCCATAGAACCAGACCTGGCTAGGCGCCTCTGCACACATGTGCAAGTGGTCGAGCATGCGCATGTCAGTGTGCACGCAGGCACATGCTACATATTCTGGCACCAGATGATCTATTTAGGCTGTGACCCTCTGATGCTCTGTGCTGAGTGATCGGCAGCTTCCTGTTACCGAGATTCTGTATTCCTACTTGCTTCCTGTTACCGACCTAGCTCGTCCTGACCATTCTACTGATCTTCTGTTACCCTACCGACGGCTTGTTTCTGACACTGCTTCCCGTCTGCTGCTCCCGTACTGTGTTGTCCACACAGCACTGACCCTGGCCTGTTCTTCAACCATGATCTTGTCTTCTGCATGGTACCTCATCGCCCGCACTGTTGTGACCCGGCTTGCACCTGACCTTGCTACTGCCTTGATCTAGGTTCTGAGTGTGCATCTCCTACATTATCTTCTACCTAAAGATTGTCATCTAAGTCAGCACTTCAGCCTGCAGTCTTCCGGCACTTGTACCCCTCTGTTCCCCAACTTCCCTGTTCCCTATCCAGGGGTTTTCAGGACCAGAGTTGCAAAACCCCTCAAGCTCCGAAAGGTACGTGACAAAGTGACATGCCCCCCTCCCATCTTCCTTCCCTAAGCTAGTAGATGGACAGTTGCTGGAGACTGCTCTTTCCCTTATGATCTTGTACTGGACAGGAAGTTCAGGGAACCTGAGCTAAGAGAGTTGGAGCTGTTTGGAAACATGATGACTGTGAAGTGTTTGGGCAAAAATAAATACTTTGCTAGACAATGTATATTTGTTTGATCTGGATTCATGATTGCGAAAAACAGTTTGAGCGTTTAATACTACTTTAAGAAAGGAGCATTTTGCTGACTGCAACTTCTGTCCTACAGGTTTATTTTTCTGGGTTATTCATATACTGTCAAATCATAGCTGTCAGAGAGAATAATCTAGGTCATATTTACTTGTGTTTCCAAAATAGCATTTAGTCTCTCTGATAATGTTTGCGTGATACACTGAAGCACGGTATAGTGGCATATTTGTTTATAGATGCTGCCATCTCTTCAATTGTTTATATCACCTGGCAACACTATGTATAAAATAATTTTAATTTTCTACCAACCAGAAGAGCAATACATGTCATGGTAACACAATATCAACACTAGAGGGTAAAGTAAGGGTTACCCATTGAGTATTTGTAGGTTTGTCTATATGATACAACGTTGTTGATTTTTTAGCAAAAGTAGTTTGTCTATTTGTGGTAGTGGTGCAACTTTTATCTATGTTTCAAAATAGAATTATCAATATATTTTTTCAAATTACAGTCTGATTTAACTTCTTTCGGTCAGCACACAGAACAGTGCTTGCGACCAATTTCTTTTTGTTCTTCTATTGCACTTGTTCACTGCTTGATGTGCCCTCCTCCCAGTGTGGAGGAGAGAGCTAGGGGATCCAACCAACTAATCGATAATGAGAATAGTTGACAACTATTCTCATTATCGATTATTATCCATTAATTGATTAGTTGGTTGCAGCCCTAAACAGATTTTCACTCTAAACAGTCGCATAATTAAGAAGTGATCAGGGTCAGGTTTTATTCTGTCATTTTACTTTATTTTACTTTACTTTAGTACAACTGAAAAAGGAATTTATGGCTTGAAATGAATCACATTTAGTCTCACAATTTGTCTCACTGCCTTTGTTTAACAGTACTTGTTTATTTCCTCTGCATAGAGTAGGGAAACAAGGGAATGTCTCCTCGTAGGCATTTGTCATTACAACACGTGTCCCCTTTGGAAGGTTTACATCCTGTTCCTGTGACAACTTAAACATTCTGATCACTAGGATCAATAGTGAGGGTGAATCTCCCTAGCAGGGACACAGGCAGCAATAAAAACTTGACCAAGGTTCTAACCCCTCAACCACTCTATCCAAAAGTAAAAATAAAAAGAATTACTTCACATCACATTTTAATATGGAAATAGTCATAGTAACAATTATTACATACGCTACTGGTATATTTATAAAGCAGTGAATCTGACATTCACCAAACATTCACTGCAGATGAATCTTCCTGAGGTATGTGTTTGAAGTGACAATTAATTCCCCACTAGTGAATGTTTGGTAAAAGGCACATTCACAGCTCTATGAACATGCCCCTTAAGTGTGAACTGGCATAATTACTAGACTCGAGCACAGGTTTTAGTTAGATGGAAAAGCATAAAAGATTTTACTAATTAACAGGAAAATGTGCTAATCCCACAGATGGCAGGAAAACCCACCTTGCCCTCATACAAATATGTAGGATTAGCTAACACTGCATCAGTGCTTTGAGAATTGTTACTGATTCTAGGCCAGGGATTACCATTATACTGTGCATCCAAACCTAAAAACAGAAATGTAAGATATTGCAATTTAACAGCCCTTGATGACTATGTTAATTTTCATTGTCAGACTTTCTTTTTTTTCACCTGGTAATTCTGCCAGGAACAAACTTCCTGTCATATAGTGACAACGCTCACTGATTGTACTGTAGCGGTTGAGGAGCAATGTTGTCACCCCAGGACAGGAAGCGTTTTATAACTACATAAAACCTCCCCTCTCCTTTTCTGCATAACATGGGGAAAGTGTTCTTTAGTTCTGCAGGGCTAATAACACTGCTGGAGATAATACTGCAGGGTGTACAGGATCTTTTAGATTGTAAGCCCTCACGGGCAGGGCCCTGCTTACCATCTTGTCTTGAATTGTATTGTGATTGTAACGTCTTCCTTATAGTGTAAAGCGCTGCGCAAACTGTTGGCGCTATATAAATCCTGTATATAAATAATAACTTGCAAACTGGTATGTATTTTGCAGTTAAAGGAGAACTATGAGGTGAGTGATTTCCACTCATCCTCAAAGTTAGAGCCGACCTGTGACAAAGAAGCTGTCACAGGTCGGCTCTATTGATCGGGAAAGGGGCAGAAACATGCACCGATCCGCTCACTTCCCGATCATCTCCCTGCAGTGAGCGATGACTGTCAGTCAGCGCTCCCCGTAGGGATTCCCCCGCCTCTCTCCGATCCTCAAGCGTTGATTGGAGGAAAGGACAGGGGAGGGGTCAGGCACAGCTGGCTCTGCCTCTACATAGTCCACGATATACTGAGCTTTGGGTTACAGGAGGAGGTTAGTATATGTCCTCCCGTGACCCTACAGAGAACTATGGGGAAAACACTTACCCCCATAGTTCTCTTTTAAGGAACAGATATAAAAAAACACTTTCAATAGTATATTTTACAGACAAAAAGGGAGTTTAATTACATCTATATTTAATGTCACCTATTAGTATTTTCTACAATACTAGAAATAATTTGCCTTATAAGTGTTAGGCATTGTATTTGCAAAATGTAAGGTTTACATGTTTGGCTAATCATGAGAACCTGGTTAGCAAGGAAGAAGAGGAAGCAGATGAAGGACAGAAATAAGTAAATAATTTCCACATTGTCCAAGCCAACTGCAATAGGCAATTTGCATCATTTTACCAAATATACGCTATGAGCAAAAATATGTCCAAATAAGAATGTAACAGCACACACATACAGTATATTATATAATTTTTTTGTTTAACGGTGGATGGTTAATAGATTGAATTACAATGCAAATGGGGGTTTTTTGCCACCAAAAATGCTGTGTTAGATCGATTAAATTGGTAAATAGCTAAATAGCTGTGCAATATAAAATAAATACATAATGGAAAACTACAATATAATAAAATTCAATATCAAAATATTAGTAAAATTAAATCATATCTCTCCCTAAAATCTAAGACCAGTGACCTAATACTATAGAGTGGTATTAAACAAAGAAATAAGCCTATGAAAAGACATAGACACACTGCAAAATAATCAAAGAAAAATCTTTTTTTTGTACATTTATTGAGGGGCACAGGATTCAGATTGGATATACTGCAGACTACAGGAGGATTCGGACACTCAAACTGGATTTGGCACAGAGGGGTGGGACTTGTGTTCTCCAATTAACTTCCAAGAAAATGATTCTATGGTGAATGCAAAATCCAGTTTTCTTTCTCATTCAGAGTCAATTGGGACATGCAAAAGCAGTACAACTGAAGGGTGGGCAACAAAACATTAACAGGCCCAAATATAACAACAGAAAAACAAACTGGGGACTGGCTGCAGGTCAAAGAAGGACCAAAAGCTAACATCACATGAGGCATGAACGTTTACGTTGGTAAAAATGGAGAATGTGTAAACAGAAGAGCAGGTCGCAGCCTTGCAAATCTGGGAAATAGTTGCCTGATGCCAAAAAAGCCAATGAAACACTGACAGATAGTGTATATTAGAGTGTGTCTTGACAGGAAAGGTGGAACCCAATCCATAATACCATAAGCTTGAATTATGATTTTCCTAAGCCACTTAGAAATGGTGAAGGGGAAGCTGGTTCCCCTTTGAGGGGACCAGCTGAGATGACAAAAGGAAAGCAATCTTTCTAATGGAATTAATGGTTGCAAGGTGGAGACTCACAGTGGGTACTATATCCAGAAAATAAAGAGGACTCTCCTTCGGATGTACTGGGGCCAGACATAGGGACAGAAGTGCAATGCAAAGCTGAAATCCCTTGAAAAAAGGAAATGTTTTCTACAGCAGGGGTCCCCAACCCCCGAGCCGTGGATAGGTACCGGTCCGTGGCCTGTCAGCAAACGGGCCGCAGCCACCTCTGCCTCCTGTCAGAATTAGATCACTCCGCCCATCCGTAATGCAGAAGTGATCTCTTCGGCTCATCACAGCCATCAGAGCGGGAGCCAGGCTGAAGGAAAGGAGAGAGGGAGAAGCCACACCTGTAAGGAAGTCTGGCAGACAGCCAAGAGCAGACTGCTACAACTGGTAAGTGTAAGCAATAGGGATGTTTCTGCAGGCATTGGGGCACTGGGACACTGAGATGTTACAATGGAATCTGTTAACCAAGTGCAAAAAGAGACAGACCAGCTACGGTAATTCACATGGCTGTCCACTAATGACCTCTCCAGCTCAGATCCTCAGCTCTCCAGGCCTTTAAAGGCCAATCAGAGGTATAATTTCCTGTCAGAGATAGTCTTTATTGCTAGGAATAAAAGCCAAGCTTGTTGTGAAAAAACCCTCTGCACCACTCCTGAGACATTCTGCACCCATATTGAGTCTTTCTGAACCCATTCTGAGACCCTCTGCACCCCTCCTGTGACCTTCTGCACCCCTGCTGCTAGCTTGTGGTATTCTGCATTGCTGTATAATGTTTTACTGGGATTTTTACTCCTCTATAGCAGGTGGTATTCTACATTGCTATATAATGTATTGCTGAGATTTGTAGTCCTGTGCTTGAATCATCCCTAAACCATAACCATGGAGTCTAGACAACTCCCCCGCTGCCAGGATGTTGAGCTGTGGGGTCCTAGAGTGAAACTAGGCAAAGGGGGAATGCCTCAAAAGAGGCTACTATCAGTTAGGGGGATTCACATACAGAAATAAAGAGTTAGTTGACTCTTGGACTGAACAGTCAGAGTCTGGGAGCAGAGTTTTGAAGTGTTTTTGGTAAAATGAAAATTCTGGCTTGAGCTGTATCAAAGGATGAGACCCACATATTCCAAATGATGAATTGGTTCAAACGCAGACTTCTAAAGTTTCAGGATCCAACCACAGTTTCTCAAGGTCTGAGCTGGTCTCATCACATTGTTCGTTAGGACTTGGGCCGACTGTTTGCTCAACAGGAGGTCACCCAGATACCCTTGCATTCTTGATAGAAGTCAAAAGACAGAAAGTTTTGATAAAAGGAGGCTATGAGAGACTGGATGGATTCCATAAGGAAATTATGTGAGTGAATGAAGACATTGAGGGCCTTTGAAACCCAATATGGGGTGGATGTCCCCTTTTAGCTTTTGAACTGTAAAAAGGTTGGAAAAGAAGCCCTTAAACTTTTCCGATATAGGAAATGGAGTGATAACCCCTTACTCCAGAAGACCCGCAAGGGATACATAGAGGTCTGATAGATTATAATCTGACCTATGACATAGGAAGATTGAAAGACATTAAAACAAAGAGGGGAGTACAGAGCAAAAATCCTAGTTTTTAGCCTGTTTCAACCACTTTCTGTACCCAGGCATCTAAAATGCTGTCTGGTTCCCTTTATGCATCCAATGACTTAACTTTTCATTTTTAAAGTGTATCTTTTAATGTTCTCATTGATATAAATTAGTGACACAGTTAATCGACACTGCCTTTACAACATCAGTTTCCTACATTGTTAAATAAAGAAAAAATACATATCAAAAGTTCAAAATGTGTTTATGCAATATAGATTGTACAATGTTTGCACACATTCAGATATAATAAACATGTACATATCATACAGGGTGGCAGAGATAACAGTATTGGAAACACAACAGGAAAAGGAAACTCAAACGAGCTTAGTGATTAGAACTACAATGGACTATGAACAGAGTGAGTATAATATTGGGTATTAAGCCTGGAACATGATTTCAATCAGTTCACTCTTCCATAGACAGACAAAAACTACAAATAAACAGATTATTTATCTTTCTTTATCTGACCCTCAGATGAGGATAAACATATTGTTGTAAATTGCAATATATTGTTCCAAAGACAGATTACTACAACAACAATCTGTAATTTGCAATGTGTGGAATTCTGTCAATCTATTTTTTATTCTCTTTGCTACATGAGTCTTTTGCAGCGCATTCAGAAAGCAATTTGAATCTCAATGAAATCCCAAGGTCAGTGAACACAATCTGCCCAAAGGCTTTATAGCGATAAAACAAATACCAAATGTAACTGATAGAAACCTAATAGACTCAATGACAAACATTTCCCAGTGAATGGAACAGTTATTGTTTCAACTTGGTGAACAGATTCTCTTTTATCATAGCAACATTTATGTATTGTACAACATGTACATGACTTCTTAGTCAGGGTACAAGGGTATTGGTTTGATATGCAGATCCAAAACACATTATGTGATGTACAAAAAGAGGGATAAATAAATATTTGTATAAAAATACATTCGGCTTTTTTTGCTTTCTTCCTCTGGGAAGAGGGCTTAAAATAGTTTTTTACATTCAGATATGAAGGGAAAAACCTGTGGCCATACCCTTCTCCATCCCAATGAGGACTGGCAGGGCTCTATCTTCTCCGCTATGTGTTATAGTTTACCATGGCCATGTGGTATATTCTACCGTGTTTCAGTTGCATGTGTTATAGTCTACCATGGCCATGTGGTATAGTCTACCATGTTTCTGTTGCATGTGGTATAGTCTACCATGTTTCAGTTGCATGTGTTATAGTCTACCATGGCCATGTGGTATAATCTACTGTGTTTCAGTTGCATGGTACAAAAAGAAAATAGAAAATGTATAGACAAATTATTCAGTTTATTTAGTGTAGTGCTGCATTGCATTTCAGCTATGTATGGCATGCATTAGGATGGCACATTCCTTATATTGTCTAAAGCTGGCCATACACTGCTCTTTTTTGTTTGTTCAACATGTGGACTGAACGAAAAAAATAGAGCAGATTCCTCCATCAAGTTTACAAGTGCATTAATCGAGGAATCCCCACTGTTTCTTTTGGCTGCCGGCTCTGTTCATACAAAAAATTTCATTTGATCAGCTGATCGAGGGATGCCGGCTGAAAGGGTGCAGAAAGCAGCACCCACCCACTGTGTGAATCTTGGCCAGCTGAAATTTACGCAGTGTATGGCCACCTTAAGGCATTATGTCTAAGGGATTGTTCATCAAGGCAAGGCTACTATGCAGTGACTATTATTTTCTATGAACAATCCCAGTGCAGGTCTGACCACTCATCTCTAGTCCTGCATAAAAGCTTCTGCTTATATTTTGTATAGGTCAAGCATTGTGATACAGCACTTTTGGTGCATGAAGGAAGGTAGTCCCATTCACTTATTGTTGGTGCAGGCTGGATTTGTCGGGCAATAATTTGGTCTCAAACTGCCCTCCCTTTAAATACATAACCAGGCAGCATTGTTTGAAAAAAGAAAAGATATTTAATATAAATATCATAAATATAAATATTTAAAGCGAACCTGTGCTCTGTCAGGTATATCTTTTTGCTATCGCTAGGTGAATGGATCAGCGGGGAAGGGAAGGCAAAATCTGTATATACTGGAAGGGGTGGGCTATTAAAGTGAACCTGTTGCTTTCCCCTACAAAAATAAAAAGAAATTATCTTTTTCATGTTATATACCCATACTGTGTATAAAGCGGAAAGATCCAGTTGTCTTACTTTGTAGAATTTCTAATAATTTTAATCACTGTTTCATTGTTAAACCACTGTTATTTTTCAGATTATTTCCTCTGTATAGTATGTTATTCTTCTGATACATAATAATTCCGTATAAGATTTACTTTTGCTTTCTTTTGGCAATAATCAATATGTATTTTCTATTTTCTCCCAGTCAGTTGAATGGTTTATTTACATGCCATCATAGTCATGCCATTATTATAAAGCCTGTTAAAGAAAACCTGTACTTAGAGACATATATAGTCAGTTAGTGCTGACTTACTCTTCTGAAATGCATGCTATCTGGCAGTTATGCTGATCTAATGGTTTTGGTACCTTCTGAGTCACTGGTCCTGAATATTTCTAGATGCTGTGCAGGGACTGCACTATAGTTACTGCACTGAAGATAATTGTCCCATAGATTTGAGCTCACTCTGACTCTAAATTTAAGGGAATGTATAATTGTTCTGTTAATGCATTCTTTTTTTTAATTGATCTTTATTGATGCATTTAATAGCATATTATTCACATAGTTTCCTTTTAGCATCTTTAAAATGTTATGTTTTCATGATGTTTACAATGATGGTGTTTCTTTACTTGTAGTCTTATGAAACATGGCAACACTACTGAAATGCACTAGCTTTTCTGAAATGTGCTACAGTAAAGTTTATCCAAGACTTAAATTTTCCTGACTTTGTTGTTGGTATCTGGCAAAACCATTGTGCATGGTCTACAACTTGTAGTTCATTCTACTTCTTTAAGGAGTTGTAAAGTCACAGCATATACTATCCTGTTATAACATCAGCATGGTAATAGGAATACATACTAGAGTTGTTTTTGATAATGCAATCAAAGCTTTCTTGATAAAATCCCTTTTATGTAGTAAGTGCTGCCTTACATCTGCCCATCATTTTTAACAACTTTCTGGATTCCCAGTGTGTTTTGCATCTCTTTCGCTGCTGCTTGATGTGATGCAGTCTCAATCTCTTCCTGCAAGGAATAATGATGCAACATTGTGGTCATCCTGTGTTCACTGTAAGAGAGGGGGAAAGAGCTGGGTTTTAGATCAGACAGCAGGCATTGTGAGAGTGGTGACACAAGGACAGAATGAAACTGTGTCAGTGCATTGAGGAAGTAAATCCTATGGGCATCTTCACTACAAAAGTTTACAAACGTCTAGAGCATTTGATTGCTTTCAGTTTGTTCTCTGCTCATGTCCCCTCCCATACTATCTCCTTAAAGGGTCCTAATGAACCAACTTGGCATATGCATTCCCAACTGCCAATACAGCCGTTTCTACTCCATCCATACAAACAGACAAACAGCCCCTACAAATAAATAATCAAGTCCTCTTTGTATACATAAGATGTGCTTTTGATATACTGTACACAGTATACAGTATAATGACAATGTGTTCCATGGCCAGTGAGCCTAAATACTATATATCTTCACTCAATGTGCTCTCACCCTGTGGAAAAAGGCTCATCTTTAGGGTTGGGCCTTTCAGATCTAAAAGGTCACCATAAGCAAATCCCCTATTGGGGAAAATAATTCATCCGTTGGTGGCTAGTGGACCCTGCACCATTAATGGCTCTCTTAATATAGTTCTCCACTCTCTTCTCTCCAGGTCATATTACAGGTGAAGAAACAGACAGGCCATAAGGTTCAGCATTTCACAAAATGCTTAGAATTGTGTAAAACACATGTTAAACACAATAAACAAGCATGCCTCAGATGATGTACAACTCACTCTGATGTTAGTGGGTATACTGCGAACCAGGTGAAACGTCACCACCGTGTAGCATCAACAGAGCAACAAGCTCCACGAAATTCTGTGCCACTTAGCTCCACCTAGCTGCAGCTATTATGCATATCTTTCGTTTTAGTTCAGCATGTAAAAGGGTATCTTTATCATCTTGGGTAAGATGTATCTAAACAAAAAAGGGAAGTGTTTAGAACTAGTGTTTTCGAAACATACTTGAGCCCTGGCTGCTGAAATCATGAATAAGTAGGGCAATAGTTAATAGGATTCCCCCTGTCCTCCCACCGCCTGTCACACAATCCTAAGCATCCAATTGGCTAATCCTAGAATCAGGGGGAGAGGGGGAAATAGATAAAATGTTGAAGAAGCGTGCTTACTGGCTTCTTTTGATCCAACCAGCAAGCTGAAGAAGCCAACCCATCCACAGGGCCGGTGCTAGCATTCTTGCCTACACAGGCAAGGTGCATTTTTGCGCCCCACCCCACCCCCCGACCCGACACCCTGTAAAAACAGGGCATTTTGACAAGTACTTGTACTTGACAAAATGCCCCGATGTTTGCGCTATGGTTTTGTTTTTTTTCCACTTACCTTCGGCTCGGGAGAGCAGCGGCGAGTCAGCGCTGGTCCGGTTGGAGGAGCCCCAGGTGGGGTCCTAATTTAGCTGGGCGGCGACTGCCTGAGGTGCCGTGCGTGTCGTGATCCTCAGGCAGTCGCCGGCCAGCTAAATTAGGACCCCACCTGGAGCTCCTCCCACCGGACCAGCGCTGACTCGCCGCTGCTCTCCCGCACCGAAGGTAAGTGACAAAAAAAAAACCATAGCGCAAACATCGGGGGCATTTTGACAAGTACAAGTACTTGTCAAAATGCCCTGTTTTTTCCGCCCTCACCCTGCAGCGCCCTCAGGCGGCCGCCTGACTTGCCTTGCGGTAGCGCCGGGCCTGCCCATCCATCCTATCCTGACTTCATTTTAGGTTTTTCTTAGCAGTCTTACCTTGCCAGCTTGAATAGCAAGGTAAGCCCTTGGAGATCCTTGTGTTGCTGGATACCTGTCTAACTTATGGTGAAGACAGGTTGTTGTCAATGATATAATGTTATTGGGTGCTCACAGTTTACCTGTAACCTGTAACGGATGTCATATTGGAGTTAATAAAGAGTTGTTTATAGAACATGACATTGAATTCAATAAAGCTGTGGCCTCACCCATCCAACAAAGATAATTCTGTTTAGTTTTAATTTGGGGAAGGGCAGGGATTGCAGTTGAAGTACAGTAAGTTTGTACTATGATTCTCAGCAGTCACTGGCTCATCACCTTTTTGATAGTTTGATAGTTCATAAATAATATCTTAGATTATAAGATTACAATGACCATAGCTTTTAGAGTCAGGCTGCCCCTCAGGTACAGACATTCCAAACAGTAAGTGGATGCAATTGTGTACATTCCAGGCACTAATGCTATCAAGAAAGATTCCAAGCACTGTGCTAACTTCAGAAAGTTCCCCCAGTTTCCGCTACTAGCTTACTCTGTAAACTCCTGCAGCAATTTTCAAAGACCAAGTAAGACAGTCAGTAGGAAAGCATTAAGAAGGTATTTCCTAAAGCTTATGCTATATAGCTTCCTCTTTCTGCTTCCTGCATCACCAATCACATTCAGACATCAAAGGCAGGTTTGAATTAGATTCGTGGCTAGGAGAAGTTTGTTAGCACTGACAATTTTACATTGGGCATCTTATAAATGTGAAGCAGCAAGATTGTATGTGCATGTAATGTATTTTATGCATATTATTTACATGTGAAAGCCTCCCCTGTGTAGATATCCCAAACTCCTGAGACTGGTGCTGGGTGCCACCATCTGGGACAGCAGCCCCAACAGACTCTGAACCTGTCACTCAAGTGACATTGTACAGTATTACCCTTTGCTCCTCCCCCCGCAGCTACATTAAAGGTTAAGTAGGGAGGGGAGGGGTGAAGAAGCTGCCAGCACAGACAGTAATTAGACAAAGCTCAAAGCTTAATTTTTTTTTTTGCTTATATATGTTCTAATAATGGTGTGAAAATATGTCCACCCAACTAATGTGTCAAGCGCCCAACATGGCCCTCAACTGCCTGCACCACAATTACAATACAAAACCCCCCTTAAGAGCAAAGGTCACCCAAACCATATGGGTGCTACTTCAGTAATTACAAATAAACTACATCTACAGAACATATTAGGCCAATTTCTCAGTTCTTTGTGCTGCTGTTTTCAGAACATCTAACCAAGAAGGCTGTCTAGTAGGAGATACACATTATTTCATGTTATCAGTCACTATCACAATGCTTTTACTAAAAATGTTACATTTTAAATGAATGCTCTTGTATATGTAAAACTTGAAATAATAAATGGAGCGTAGTCATATGATATTTCTGTCTAGATAGATAGATAATTGTTGGCAATTTTTATGGTTTTGATTAGAGTGCAGTAGGGTTACTATGTTCCCACTAGTGAGATTTATACTTACTTCCTGTTCCTACAAAAAGATCACCACTGGAACAGGAAGTGAGGGGAAGGTTTTCCAATTGGGCCACAAGCTGCAATTAAAACAAGGGATGCATTGAAATTTTGTCCATCAAAACATATGTTTTGGTGGCCAAAAATTGAACTTTTGGCAAAATGTCGAAAGTACCATCTTTTGGCTGAAATTGCGGTGCATGCCTTGTTTCTCTCCTTTCTGGGTTCTGCTCTGTGTCCCCTCTGACACAGGAAAAAAACTGTCAGAGGAGGCCGAGAGGGGCAGAGGAGGAGAGCGCTGTGAGCTGCCGGCGTGTGACAAATCAGGATGGAGATCGGCGGTGTGGGGGCGGAGACAGCTGTCACCTTTTACCGGAGGCTGAGCCAGCGGCGCAGTGGAGGAGTCAGCTGTCAAATAGACTGAGCTCTCCTCCCCCACCATCCTCTCTCCATACCTTGAGCGGGTCAGGATAGAGAGCAGGTACAAGCACTCAGCGATCAGTGATCACTGACTGCTTGTAAATAATTGAGGACAGAGTATGTTTACTGTGTCCCCAATCATTAATGAATGGGAAGTGCTATACATTACTTCCTGTTCATTCATGATTGTGGATATAGTAAACATACTATCTCCATAAGTTATGAATGAACAGGCACACTCGGTATAGAGGATTCCTGTTCATTATAACATGGGCTCCAGAAAAAGAGATTGAGGGCTTTGTGTCCTCAATCTCTTTTTCTATTTTAAAAGGAAAATATCAAAATGGCTGCAGTTAATAATTTTTCTGAGTTGTGTTTGAATTTTTCAGGTGAGAGAGTTCACAGCTCCCCATTATATAGCCATTTTTTTTTTATACTGAGCTAACCTTTTCATCATAGAAAAGAACACTTTGATTGCAGACAGCTTATTTTATATTATATAGTACCAGGTATGATAACTGTCAGCACACAAGAAAGTATAGAGATGGCAAACACTTATATTGCCAATCCACCCAAAACTGTTTATGACCAGTGCGGCACGACAGGACATGAGGAAAAATCAAAGACAGCAATATAAACAGTTTAAGTATAATTGAGATGGGTTAAACCCTTTTTCAGGATTGTTTTTTCTCTCTGTGACACTTGAAGATTGTATTTCACTAACTGTCCCAGTTACTGGTGCCATCTGGAAAAAAAAAGGAGTTCCAATTTTCCCAATGGGCACATTAATGGCAATAGAAACCTGACAGAATATTTAACTCTTCCCTATGCTATACAAGATCTTAAAAAATACTTATCTTAAAGTGCAACTGAAGCCTAATTTTTTTTTAGTTTTGGATAGAGGACCTAGATCACTTTTATTGCTGTCTGTGTCCCTGTTAGGGAGATTCACCCCCTCTATTTGTCCTGATGATTGTTAAATGGGAAATCTTCCAATTTGGGCACTAGTTCTGCTGACCCAGCTGACCACCAGTAAATTAGCCCTGCATGATGTACATCTGCTGTGCTTCATTATATTCAATGTGTATTTTTTTGCTATTCTGTATGTTCGCCTCCAGGACTTCAATAGAGCCTCTCCTATCTTATGGAACTCTCTACCCCAACCTGTCCGTCTATCTCCCACTCTGACTGCCTTTAGGCGATCCCTTAAGACTCATCTCTTCAGGGAAGCCTATCCCACTGAACTATAACTTTCTCAAACAATTCATCCCCACACAGCAACCTCCTCAAGTATCACTTCCCCCTCCCTTTTAGATTGTAACCCCTTACAGGCAGGGCCCTCCTTAACAACTTGTTTTGAATTGTATTGTAATTGTAATGTCTTCCTTATATTGTAAAGTGCTGCGCAAACTGTTGGCGCTATATAAATCCTGTGTAATAATAATAATTATGCTAGCATGTAGATAATATAATATGTGCTTTACAACATACATTCTTTATATGGTTATATTTAGTAAAGTAAGTTAGTAGAATTGCATGTTAGTTTTCACAGTTTTTTAGCAAGTCTGTGGGAGGTGAGGCGATGAATCACTTGTGTGTCCACTGTTGATTGGTCTGTGGGTGGTGCATTAATTGCCTTTTTTTTAATTATTAACCGCTCTATAGCATGAAATATCAAATCATCAATCTCTTCTGACAAGCTCTGTATTCTGTGATGTAAAATAAAGTTCTGTAGTGTACAATAGCTTTTGCTAGCTATAAATATGTATATGTTAGCAAAATTCCCATTTATTGTGTGGGCCAATTACGGAAGGGCATTGCACTGCAGTGTTGGCGAGCTCAGAAATGTGGTGCAGAGGTGGGCATCGGTGAAGTGTAAAGTGGGGGCAAGTAGGAGAGGTGGTGAGAGCGGAGGGTAGAGGGGAGGCTGGGGATAAATGCAGTGGTACAAGACTAGATTGGTGTGTAGGTGTGGTGGATGGGGTCAGGTGAGGTGGTGAGAGCAGGGGAAGTTTGTGTGGTGGTGTGTGGCTTTCCAGGAATGGTGTTGAGAAAGGGGGTGCAGGCACACTGGTGGTGGGGGAGTGCTGGCATAGTTATGGTCAGGAGGGGTTGCAAGCACAGCGGTGAGTGTTGCCTCCACCAGGAGCTGTCAGCTGTAGCTCCAGATGCTGCCAGCAGACCTTTCTGGCCAGCAGCAAAGGTCAGTCAGGGAGGTCGGTGGTGTGAACTGCCAAGCCAGAGATTACAGTGCCTGTATGAGCTGCATCAGAAGCCGAGGTAGGAAGGTGGTGTGAGATGATGGAGTCAGAAATGAGAAGGTCATGTCTCATCACAGCAGAAACTAACCTATTAAAGGGACAGCTCTTCTCTCTGCACAGGCTATGTACAGCACAGTGGTGATGTCCCTGCTACTATTATATGGTACTTTCTGGGTTTGCAGAGGCATTTGGTGCACACAAAGTGAATTTATGACCTTTGTGTCTATTGAGGAATATACCTTAATAAAAGTTTTTGTGGCTGGAGTTCAATTTTAACCTAAACTGAATAGATATTTGTACTACATGGCCGATGGGTCTACTAAGTTTAGATACATTTATATAAACATATCAAATATCTTACAAAAAAGTAAAAACATTTGATTAAAAAAACTTTTCACATGTGACCAGCACTATAATATGCTTACAGTTTATTTAAAGCGTTCCTAATTGTAGGGTCTGGGTTCCATAATTCAGATTCAATTTTTATGAATACATTTGATCCAGTGAGAGTCCCATACATTCAAGATTTCTTTCCGGCTGTAATTAAACAGCCGGACAGTGGCTTCCTGGATGCGAGTAGGCTTTTTAAACGCTTGTGCCTGCGCCTGCTCATGTGTGGGGGAAACTGACTGTATTGTAAACATCTGGCGATGCTTGTTCACATGCAAGTGTTCGGGCGGCTATAGAGCCACCCGATTGCTTGTATATGCTGTCTGCAAAGGTGCGCCCCTCGCCTCCGCTGCCGATCCCAGGCTATGCTGTGCCCTGTGTGGGGCCCGGGAGCGGCACGGCGGCTCTGTGACCGGAGATCGGAGGGAGTTCAGCAAGCAATCTTCCTCTGATCTCCCCTCTGGTGTCTGAATGCGGAAGTGATGTGTGTTACATCACTTCCGCATTCAGCTGTCATTCTCTGGCTACATAAGTTGGAGAGAAGCTGGTGAAACAGATCTGTGCTTCGTCAGCTTCTTTGGGGGTCCCTAGGTCACATTAGGGGTCTTGGAGACCCCTGATGTCTCCATAAAGAGGACCTGTCACTGTAAATTTGCTATCACATGGTATGTGATAGCATAGCAATAAAGTTAAGTGTAAAAAAAAAATGAAAGTCAAATAAAAAATTTGACGTTACATTTTACAAAATTATTTTTTTTTAAAGTTTAAAGTCCCCTACTCTGTCATACAACACAAACATCAGGTGTGCCTACATGCGAAGATGACGATTGTGCCCATTGCACCACACATGTTCTATATCATTGCGAATGTCAGAGCTTGAGCAATAATTTTAGGGCCATTAATCACTGTTAACACTAAACTAATGAGCGGTAAAAGTTTTTAAAACGTCGCCTTTGGCCAATTCTGGGTATGGTAGGTTTTTCTTTTGCGATTTGCAGGCGCGCAATTTTAAAGCTTAACATGTTTGGCGTCTATTTACCTGACGTGATCCCATCTTTTATGTTTTACCAAAAAAGTTGGTAATAATAAATGTTTCATAACATAATGTAGGAAAAACTGTTTTTATTTCCCCAAAATGTTTGGTAATTTTTCCTTAATAGAGTAACAAATAAAAGCCCCAGTGGTGATTAAATACCAAAAGAAAGCTCTATCTGTCCCCAAAAAATGGTATACGTTTAATTTCAGTACACGCTGCATGACGGAATAAATGTCAGTCAAAGTACCTCAGGGCTGAATACTGAAAAATGGCCTGGACAGGAAGGGGGTCTTAACACCCCGGTCAGCAAGTGGTTAAAGTGCCAATAGACAAGGGTAGACAAATTATTTTGCAGTGCTGGAGTCAGTTTGTCCTATCCAGGAGTGAGCTCCATTGACAACAACTAGATTAAACCTCAAAAGTTAGGCGACAGCTGTAATGTTTACGAAGCATTGGCTGCCTGGCTCCTAGGATTTGTCAAGCCCTGCATTAAACCCTTCAAGGCAAATAAACAAATAATTGTAGCAGCATACTGCACGTTACAAGGGTATTGCTTCCTGCTTCTTTTTTTGTGCAGTCATTGCAGCATACTATGCTTCTGGCAATCTGGTGTGTGAAGTTTCCATTCACAGGGTGGCTCCTTTTCCTTGCAGGGTCTCCCTGGATCCACCCTGACATGCGCACTCTCAGCTGGGACTGAATCTTTCCACGTCGCTTGGTGAGGTGCCTGGGAGGCGCATGCACAGTGCACTCTCTTCAGCGCTACCCTGAATTTCCAGTTGAGAGTGCATCCTGAGCGCTTTAGTTATCTTCAGGGCTACATGTCCCACAATTCTGTATGGTAACTTTGGTAACGTACATGTACCCATATTCAGCACCAGCACGTTGCCTGCACTCCCCATGCACCTGGACACAGCAGTGAGGGCAATGCACAGTCATGAGGATCACTGAGGTCTGGGGGAAGCAATGAAGAGAGAGAGGCAGGGGAGAGTGAAGAGTAACAGCTGAAATGTAAGCGTGGGGTACAGAAAGGGAAAACAACAATGTATTCCCTACTAGTTTAATGGTGCTCAGTGTAATGTAGCTATGTTACAATGCAGGTTTAATACTACTTTAATACAGATCAAGATATGAGTGCTGACCACAGCACAAATACTGACATTTCCTGACTCATATTTCTTTCTCAAGTTAGAAAATGTCGCACTATGCTAGTCTAGTGTGACCTTCCAACCTTTCAGTAAACTGTTGACAGTAATTTTCATGATTCAAAAATGTCAAAAGAACCACGGTTGCTATAGAAACTAGATCCAGGGGAAGCAGTGCTTACAGAGTGACTGCAGCAACCCATGCCTGTGATCTGGGGATGGGTTCACTAGCCAGTTACAGCCAGAAACAAATAGCATAGTCATCAGAAAGGAATTTCTGTGTCAGAGTATATTTATGGTTGTTAATACTATTATTAGAGCTATGGAACATCTTCACAACAAAGAATCAATATGATCTTTCTCTGAACACAGCCCATGTCACTGCTTGTCCTATCTGGTTTCAAATAGCACATCTGGCGTCTTTTTGTAAGCTGAGCTCTTTTCTTCTCACTCTTCTGTTTTGTTCTGAGTTGGCTCCAGAGGGTGAAGGAATGTGGTGGGTGGACCCTCCGTGCTTCCTCTGGACTGCAAGAACTCAGCCATGGCCTTCTGACAAATGGCAAAAGGTTGCTTATTGCTTGGTCATATAAACTAGAAAAATATCATGCTAAAAAAAGACATTTCCAGTGTGCTACCATATTAGTAAACCCTAATTGCTGACATGTTTACTAATGTCCATTTCTTTTCTAACACAAGTTATGTACAGCAGATCTTCTCCAGGGATGAATCTGGATGTTATGTTTCCATATGACGCTTCTTTGTGCCATTATTGTAACAAATCTTTCTGAACCCTGGTTCTTTTTCCACAATCACAACTTTTATCTTCACGTTAGAATACAGTATAGGCATTTTAATAAAGCATTTGCTATCATTCTCTGGTGTTATGCATTTGCTTTAGTTCTCTACTGTATTTAAAAGTCCTGTGTCTAATCCATAAAAGCCGTGAAACAGTATCCTTGCTATTTCCAATGCATGTGGCAAATTCAGGTAGTTCTTATATGTAACACTTTTACATTCTGGTCCTATGGCTGCAATAAATTCATTAACCACTTGAGTACCAGTCTCTATATACACCTTCTTCATTACAAGGCCATTTTCCGTGCTGTGATAGTACAACTGACAATTACTGTAGCTTGCGGTATACTGAGCTTTGGGTCACGGGAGAACGCTAGTTTGTGTTCTCCCGTGACCCTTAGGAGAACTATGGGGAAAAGCCCTTTTTCTCCTTTAAGGTACTTGAATGCGCTTTTAAGGTTTAGCTCTTGAGTGTAGTGTCACTTTACAGAATTTCTGCTGTCATCAACAATAGAGAAGCTTCTGCACTTCATTCCTAATCTGTTGTAGTACCCTTTGCTACCTAACATACATCACCTTTCGGTGGGAGCCACCATTGTCATCAGGTCCAATCTGATTAGAAATAAAAAGTGTTCATAGAACCTTTACATTCCTGCAAAATCCAAGATTGACGAAGAAGGGATTTATAAAGGGGCCTTAGAATGGAAGGTTTTTTTTTATAGAGGGTTTATCCATAAATAGCGGGAATCTACAAAATAATTTATAGCGGCTCAGTATAAGAAATATTCAACACTCTGTTCTACATGTCTGTTATAATCAAGCATTGTACCTGCTTGGCAGGTTTCGGCTTCATTAAAAGGAAATAACACCTATAAGTTAAAAAAAAATCTACAATGAAAGAAACAAGATGTGACATGCATTGTATATATGTGTACCTATCCATAAAATACAATACTGTAAATAAAAAAGGAAAAATCATCACCCAACAGCTATCAATAACTGCAGTGCCCTTTTTGTGCTTTCACAACATGTCTTGGCAGAAATTTGCATTTGGAAAGCACAGTTGCCTGGAGTTCATATTATTATAAGTGTTTGCTGATGGAAGTAAGAATGTGTGGGCGTCACAAATACTTATCTCACGCTTAGCGGTACAAATTGCATAATATGAAAGGATTAAGGTTCAAGGGATTCCTTTTAGAGAAATTAAAAACAAAGTACAATTGTCACGGTATATTTTATTTTAAATCTGTATTTCTAGCTGAGTCATTTTTTTTATAAAATATACAGCTTTTTTTTCTTTTTGCAATTCTGAAAATCAAGATTTTATTGGGCATTGGGTGTACATCATTATAATGTGACAGATAGGAAAATATATATGCATTGTTCACCTAAAACTTGGGCTGCTCTATATTGCCGCAGCATGGGAATGTGAATACTGTAATTGCTTCCCTTTTCGTAGCATGATAATTCTATTTAAAGAAAATGCAAGTAAAAATGGAGGCTGCCCTTACTAATCTTTTATTCCGAGAATGCTAGTTCTCTGCCGGTCACACTGCCTCATTGTGCATTCTGATTTACTGACCCAGACCTAGTATTTAGACCTGGGGTTCTGACTTCAGGATGATTTTGCTTGTTTTGTGTCTGTTCTGTTTCATTCACTTTTAAATCATTTAACTCAAAATCTCTCAGGCAGCTAGGATTTCCAAAAGGCAGTCAGCAGTAAGATCCTCTATATATCTCAAAGTACAACCTTGAAACAAAGGTAGCTGGAGGAAGGGGCTTGAGTGTATCTTTAATACAATTTATTAGAATGTTCACTAGGGAAAGCTATCTAAGTATCATTTTAGAGGCAAGGAAAACGCACAAAAGAAGTGCCTGCCGTGTGTCGGGTGATTGCCTCTGGGAGCATGTGCCTGCTCCAATATGAATCCATACAAACAGAAGAAAAGCTGGCCTCACATTGGATTTCACTAGAATAGATTATTGACCCTTGTACCAAATCACTGTTGTCCTGCCTATGGCCCGCCCTCTCTGCGTTTCACCGAATCACGGGCTTAGTCATAGAGACCATCATCATTAGAGGCAATGATATATATAATATGCCAGCTTTTTGTATATACGGTTGTTGGACTTACAATACAGTATTGTGTCAGTGCTTTTTGGGAGGAATTTTCTAGAATATTAAGTAAACTACTTTAAAGTAGTTTGAAGATGTAAACCCTAACTTATTGGCATTTAATTTGCTAAAACACTGTGCATTATAAACGATCGTCATTCAGTAAAATACTTGTTTTCACTTTTTTCCTCCTATGTTAGATCTCAGTGTTGCTAGTCTTTTGCAGCCTCTTTAGAGCCACTTCTGTTCTGCAAAAACTCCAGTGATGGTGCGTGGCATTTCCCATTGGTTTGCTGATTGGGACAACAGTGGACCATGCTTGAGTAATTTGTGTTGAAATTGCCACTTGTAGTCTATATCAAAAGCCCATGTGACATAGTGACAGCACAGGAGCACAATTGGGAAACAGTGACAGATAGCTGTGACCCTACTGTATAAAAGCCTGATTAAGGATCTACATGTCAGGATCACCGTATTTTAAAGGCAAAGTCCACTTTTTGAGAAAAAATAATAAATGCATGATTCTTCATAAAAGAAAAAAAAGTGCATTTATTATTTGTTTGCACTGAAGCCAGTAGATCATTGCAATCATGATCAGTAAATACTCTGGTTATTGCAGACTCTTCCTCCTGTCCATTTCTATACCTCGGTACAGACATTCAGAAACAGGAAAAATAATTATTGGACTTCAAATGTTGTGACATGACCACACTTGTATTCCATTGAGACCTACTAGTTGCACTGCACAGTGGTTGATGGGGCTTGTAGTAAAAATGAATCGATGGCATTTTGAGCCAACCTTCCTCAGTAGAGATTACACCATTTTTATTGGGTCTAAATTAATCATTTGTTATGTTTAAGATTTTTTTTGGTTTTTGCCAAGAATCTTTCTCAGCATGTATTGTAAAATTCTAATGTAAAGTAACCACAGATGTCTTGATATAAAAGGAAACCATGGTGAGAAAGTAACTAACATTTTGGTTATTGTAGATTTCATTATATTTCCCATGACTACCACTAGCTAATGTTATTATAAGATGCTCAGATAATTAGATGTAACAACAAAAAAAACATTTTTCCCTAACGTTGAACATTTATGAATACTGTGTACCTTGAGGGTCAGACAATTTTCACTCTTTCCAATGCTTTTCTTCTTTCCAATGCTACAATTTGATATTAAATTATAGGTTTGTTTTTTTTTTGTAAAATCAATAGTAGCTGAAAATGTTCCAAATACAGCAACAGTGGCGTAGATGTATGAAAGTGTTGTGTCTGTTGACCCACATTTATAATAAAGACTAATTCCACCTTTTGCAAAAAGTGTATAAATGCACTGACATGGATTAAAAAAATGAATGTATACATTTTTGTGCAATGAAGCCTTTGTAGGTGGCATCAGTGGAACATGGGTGCAATGTTCTAGCGCCTTTAGACTGTTCTTCCAACCTCTGTCCATACCGAGGCACAGACTTTTGGTTACAGGGCTGGAGGAAGTTATTAATGGATTCCATTGTCCATTGAAATCTATGAGTCCCTCTGCTGTGGTGGCCACAATGGCAATCTGCTACACACAGCCCTGCCAAAGTAAAAGATGGACAAGATCATGCTGGATCAGCACCCCACGCTAAGGTGGGGCAGGGAGGGGAGGTTGGTACAGCCATATTTATGGCCTAACATGAAGCACCATAGTCCTTAGCCTCCCTCCCTGAAACCACACCCCCTCTAACTTTCTCCCTGCAGGATCTTATGGTCTAAAATAGCGGTTCCCATCCCCAGGGGTAGTTGAAAATATTTTTGTAATGGTGGAAAAAGGCTGTGGCAGTGGGGAGTCAGGAGCTAAATGTGTGCAGAAGGTCTGCAGAGTAATCCTGCAGCTGTATTTTCCAGCACTCATTCTATAGTTTCAACGAGTGATATGCCCTTTGCTTCTCTTAAGTGCACGGATCCAAAGATCTTGGGAATCCAGTGTCACAGACTACACTCTAAAGAGACCCCCAAGATAACACTGGACACACTACCACAATATAGCATGCCCAAAGAGACCCCCACGCCAGCTCCCCCCTCTGTCCCACTGACACCTACACAGTGGCATTTGAGCCCCTCCTATTATTAGTGCAGTTTGGCCAGACCTACCATTTAGCATGACATGCAACATGCTTCACTATTGACCACACCCCTGCCCCACCCCTACTGAGGGCTACAGTTTATACAAATCAACTGCCAAGGAGTATGCAAGTAGCAAAAAGGTTTGGAACTACTGGTCTAAAAGGTGGAATTAACCTTTAAAACAATCTAAGATATCTCAATATTCCTGCATTGCTCCGCTTCAAAAGCCAAGCCATAGTTGAGGTACCTTACATTCCTGCTCAGTCCCGCCCTTCCAGATGGGTGCAGAATTGTGCCCTTTTATAACAAATGCGTGGGATAAATATAGTAAATGAGATAAGCTAAATGTTATGGTTATTTATTGCTTAGTAGTAACTGTAACGATCAGTGTCTGTGGGTCAAGGACCACAAATGGGTACTTGTGTATTATTAGTCATACGTTGCAGGAATACCCTATGGCTTGTTCAAGGTAAGTGGAGAAAGCAAAGGACATTATTAGAAGACACAAGAAAGATACAAAAAAATAGAGAGAGTCGGAGAAGAGAAAAATCATATTATGTTACTGTAGATTGATTTCACTTATTAAAGTAGTAAAATTAGTTGCAGATATAATAAAATATATTGCAGCAATTAGTCCAAGAGATTTACAAATAAAATTACCTTTCATTGATACGCTGAATGGAATTCATGTATCAATGCTGCAAGAAAATAGAACATGACAAATGAATCAATTTTCTAGACTTGCACACCATAGAGCAGCACATCAGTCATTAAGTCAAAGACATTCTTTTTGTTTCTGTACTGCTGAATATTTGTTCCATAGCATGCTATATCTATCCTATTGAAGATGAATATACTGTACATACTTCTGAATATAAGGAGTCCGATATGGAATTGGTCAAGCAGCTGAGCAATCTGCCTCTCAGTCTAAAGGTGCCCATACACTTTACAACCATTGCAAGACCTTAGTCTTGCGATGGTTGTGAAGTAATTTAAAAAATGTACGATCTGCCCATCTTGGACAGGCAGATCGTACTTGCGATCATTGCAAGCCCGCCCCCCTGAGACAAAAGACGTGCGACCGTACAGTAGAAACGGTCGCATGTCTTCATTCACACTGCACGATTCTTGTACGATCGCGGGATTTCCCGCGATTCTCGTACGAGAATCGTGCAGTGTATGGGCACCATGATTCTGAAAGCAGGAGAGGTTTATTTTAAATGGATGCTGGAAGGCTCCCATTTTCTTCACCCACCTGTGAGTGGATCCATTAATGAGAGGTCAAGATTTTAGTTTCTAAATTATCAATGAGTAAAAACATAGTGTATGAAAACTACAGCGACTCATGTGCTGGAAAAGGAAGAATTGTCCTTAATGGATTCATTACTTCTGAGCAGCATTCTCAGTTATGTTTATTTGGAGGCTGGAAGATTTGTGTATATACAGTAATAGGTAATACATTTCAAACAGTTTCCAACTTCTAGCTGTCCTGACAAGCACTAATACACAGAAACTGCTGAGATTTGTAGTCCCACAGAGGTTGTATCAAATTCTAGTATCCTGCTGTCTAGTTTACCGCCAAATCAGCTGGTGCTGGGCATTTCCCTGCAATCAGCTGCATATTAGCAAAGGGATGCAGTGACGTCATTGACCTCATGTGGCAACATGGTTATATTCGGTCAATGACATGATGGCAGCATAAGTATCCCACACCTTTGTTCAGAGGCGTAACTAGAACCTTCAGGGCCACGGTGCAAGAAACCATGAAGGGCCCCCCCCAACCGCCATGGCACCGCATGATTAACAGAAAGGCTGCTGAGGTCCCCAGCAAGCGCGGACCTCATGCAGCTGCTTGTTTAAAATTTTAGTGCCGGTGTTCTGTCGAGAACGCCGACCCTGTATCTGCGCTTACGCACAGACGGGATTAACGAGGAAACCGGCATTTATTTACAAAGTATTCATTTGTAATGGTTAATTGTGACTGTTAATAATATGCCATCCATGGCAGTGAATGATGGGTGGAATATTATTAACGGTCACAATTAACAGTTTCGATGAAATACTTTGTGAATAAATCCCGGTTTCCTCGATTTAATATTGGTCTGTGCACAAGCAAAGGTGCTGAGGTCGGCAAATTCTACTACATCGGCGTTATCGACAGAACATCGGTATCTGCGTTTAGTATCGGGGCATTATCACGAGTGTGAGTACTCGTGAAAATGCCCAGCAATATCCCTACTTAAAAATATAATGCATTGCTGGGACTTGTAGTCCTATATAGTTGGTGCTATTCTGCATTGCTGTATAATCATCATATATCAATGCAGCAGCTATGCGGGACTACAAGTCCCAGCAATACATTATAATAGTCAGCACTACAGAATCCCACTACATGGCAACATGGTTATATTCGGTCAATGACATGATGGCAGCATAAGTATCCCACACCTTTGTTCAGAGGCGTAACTAGAACCTTCAGGGCCACGGTGCAAGAAACCATGAAGGGCCCCCCCCAACCGCCATGGCACCGCATGATTAACAGAAAGGCTGCTGAGGTCCCCAGCAAGCGCGGACCTCATGCAGCTGCTTGTTTAAAATTTTAGTGCCGGTGTTCTGTCGAGAACGCCGACCCTGTATCTGCGCTTACGCACAGACGGGATTAACGAGGAAACCGGCATTTATTTACAAAGTATTCATTTGTAATGGTTAATTGTGACTGTTAATAATATGCCATCCATGGCAGTGAATGATGGGTGGAATATTATTAACGGTCACAATTAACAGTTTCGATGAAATACTTTGTGAATAAATCCCGGTTTCCTCGATTTAATATTGGTCTGTGCACAAGCAAAGGTGCTGAGGTCGGCAAATTCTACTACATCGGCGTTATCGACAGAACATCGGTATCTGCGTTTAGTATCGGGGCATTATCACGAGTGTGAGTACTCGTGAAAATGCCCAGCAATATCCCTACTTAAAAATATAATGCATTGCTGGGACTTGTAGTCCTATATAGTTGGTGCTATTCTGCATTGCTGTATAATCATCATATATCAATGCAGCATACCAGCAGCTATGCGGGACTACAAGTCCCAGCAATACATTATAATAAAAAAAAAACCTGCAGCATATCCTGCTGGTGACAGCCTCTCTGAACCCTGCCGCACAGCTGTCCGTACATGCTGCGGCGGCTGTGCGGCAGGGAACGAGCGGCACTCTCTGGGGGGGGGGCTCTTCTTCCTCGCTGGGCCCCCCCCCCCAAGTGCCACAATTGCGACCGCTGCGACCCTGGTAGTTCCGCCAGTGCCTTTGTTTATGTGCATCTAAGGGGTAGGGAATGCCTCGGCCCGTAGCTGATTTGGCAGATGACCCATGGAACTTACGTGTTCAAGGGAGCTCAGGTTCGGACCTGGTTTGGTCTGAACCTGAGTTCATACCTATACCAGGGAAACCAAACCACAACTTTTAAGTGAAAATAAGACAGTTTATTGTGAAACACACAAATACTAGTAACATAAAACACGAACAACAACAACCTATATCAAATCTAGTTAAACACATGTGCAAAATGTAAAACAAACGAAATTAACTAATCTAACTATATACAAAATGGCAGATAAGAATTGAAAACAAACCAGGCACAGCTAGGTCAGGTGGAAAACCAGAGGGAACAGGTATAATGCGGGTTAAGAATGGAGCCATAACAGGTTTAGGATCATTACTATGTTATATCTGTGATCATGCACCAGTGACAAGCACGTAAATACTTTAAGACTTTATAATATTTTATAACTACTGCACATGCACTACTAACTAAAACTCGATCTATAGGGTAGCACAGTGGCTTAGTCAGGAAGCTGGCTTTATGGAATTTGCATGTTTCCTCCCACACTCCAAAGACAAACTGGTAGGTGAATTGGCTCCTGTCTAAAATCTGTCCTAATGCGTGTATGCATCCATGTAAGATACCAACCTTAGATTGTATTCTCCTGGAGGGCAGGGACTGATGTCAATAAATAGTATGTATAGCTTTGCATATATACGTTAATACCTGTAATAATAAATAGTGCAATAACATAATGCTTCCTCAAGGTCCTATTTATTGTGATGACCCCAGAGCTTTGTTGTCTTATTTTTGGATTACATTTATTTGACATCATAAATTGTAACATTCTATTTCAACTGTTAACATAAGAGAAACATTACAAGATAATGAAACCAAGAGTAGCCTATCATTCCCTAACATTGTGCTGCTCTAATATTTGGCATAGGAAGATTTTCCACAATTCCCAGCCAGCAGAGCAGATAAATAACAGTGCTATTCTTGAAACAAAACAATGATTTTCATTGTATAATATTTGTAATGTGAAAAATGTTGTATGACAACTAAATAACCTGTAGTGTCCTGAACCCTTAGAATGGAAAAAGCAATGCAGTGGGATACAGATAGGTAGGGTCTATAATGTTTTAGATCGTTGTGAAGCCTATAAGGAACCTCACAATTCTTCCTTTAAGGCCATGAGATTGTATGATAACATATACATTAAGGGGCTCCCATTCCTCTCTAATTTCCATTTCAAAGAGATGTATCTAGTGATTAAGAATACTAATTTATTTTATAGCAATGCTGTAGTGTAAAGGTTAGTAATCTATATATACATTAAAGTAATTCCAATGTCACAGCATATACTATCCTGGTATAACATCAGCAATAGGAATACATACTAGAGTTGTTTTTGATTATGTAATCAAAATCCCTTTTATGTAGTGAGTGCTGTCTTCTGTCTGCCCATCACTTTCAGCAACTTCCTGGATTCCCAGTGTGCTTTGCCTCTCTTTCCCTGCAATCTCAATTTCTCAAGACTACATACCCCATCGTGCATTGCTTCCAGCAAGCAATGATACTGTTACATTGTTCAGATGTTGAGTTGTAATTCAGATGGCAGGCTTAAGGTGCCCATACACTGCACGATTCTCGTACGAGAATCGCGGGAAATCCCGCGATCGTACGAGAATCGTGCAGTGTGAATGAAGACGTGCGACCGTTTCTACTGTACGGTCGCATGTCTTTTGTCTAAGGAGCATGCTAGAAAACCAGCCTAAAATCTTACGATTTTTAGCTGGTTTGAACGGTGCACGGGAGACAAATGCCGAACGGGCCGGTGTGCGCACGCGCACACTGCCCGTTCAGCATTGCAGTCATCAGAAGCCCGCCCCTCAGGGGGGCGGGCTTGCGATGATCGCAAGTACGATCTGCCTGTCCAAGATGGGCAGATCGTACGTTTTTTAAATTACTTTACAACCATCGCAAGACTGAGGTCTTGCGATGGTTGTAAAGTGTATGGCCAGCTTTAGAGTGTTGACACAAAGAAGTGCATAATTGACAGGGCTGAGTAAAGGAGCATTGAGAAAGTACATCCTATTGGAATCTTCATTAAGTTTACAAACTTCTAGATCAGTATGGTTATTAGGAGTGGGATACAACTTATGCAAATACAATATAGAAATACATATTTCGTTTTAGTTTATGACCATAGATACCCTTTAACAATAACTAATTTTATTTGTCAGATGCTATTCTGCAAGCAGAGAGTGTTCAGGTCCCTGTGCTTCCAGGGTTCATAACAGTCATATGGTATGCTTAGGGTTGCCACCTGTCTGGGATTGACCCGGACAGTCCAGTTTTAGGAGGCTGTGCCCGGGTTATATAACACCTGAGACCTGGACACAGCACGTCAGGCAGACAGGGGCATCCAATATGCAGAGCCAGCTGTCAGTCACGCAGCTGGGCGGATCCCGGCATAATTGTCGGGATCCGCTTCAGCTGCGGCTCGCGGTATACTGAGCCTAGGGTGACGGGAGGATGCTAGTTTGTGTCCTCCCGTTACACTAAGGAGAACTGTGGGGAAAAGCCTTAACCCCATAGTTCTCCTTTAAAGTGATCCCCTTGCGTTGCCGTGCATAGGCAGAGCACAGATTAACTTTAAGTTCTGAAAGCAATACAAGGCTCAGATGCAGGGGACCTGCTCTTTGTACTGCTGCAGCCTTGCAGCCATGTTTACCCTGCACAATGTCCTATGCAGCTCTGCTATAAGTAACAAATGCATCAGGCATACAAAAATCCACTTCATGGGCCGGGACAACATACGTGTGACTTATAATATTGTCGCCAGAAAGGTTGCACATAAACGTAGTAAACATGGCCAGTATTGAATTCAAGTTTTTGTTATTATTATTATTGGCTACTATATTGTAACACAAAGCAAACAGCACATCCAAACACCAACGCTGGGTTCATACCTTAGCGTATTGGAAACTCGCGTTTGCCGCGCGTTTCTTACCACGCGGTTTTACATCGATTTGCGGTAAAAGAAATGCAAACGCGAGTTTCCAAGGGGGTATCCGGCTGTATCCTGATGGATACAGCCGGATACGTGCTTTTAATAAGCCCCAAAGAAGCTCCTGTACTTCTTTGGGCGTATGGTGTTTTACTGCGCGATCGTACGCGCTGTAAAACGATCAGGTGTGAACTGGGCCTAAAAGCATGTATGGAGAGAAAGGATAAACTGGCCCAGATATTACAGATATTTGTCACAATAAAAGGGTTTATTAAGTTGACAGCCAATGTGTTTCTGGGGTCAAACGTGTATAACCTTCAATATCCAATGGCGGTCAATTCTTGATAGAGCCTCTTATTTTGTCTTATTTCTGCTGTGTTCATCTTAAAATACCTTGTTTAGCATTCTGGACATAGACATGGTAAGATACTGTATATCTGGCACACCATGACCATCAATGATCTAAATACAATCCTAATTTTGTTTTATACAGCACATAAATACTAAGGGGGGAATTTATCAAAACTGGAGCAAACAGAATCTGGAGCAGTTGCCCAGGGCAACCATTTAGCATCTCTCTACAGTTTGCTCAGGTAAGATTTGGAAATGAGAGAGAGAGATGCTGATTGGCTGTAGTGTACATCTGCTCCAGATTTTGTGTGCTCCAGATTTTGTCTGCTCCAGTTTTGATAAATCCCCAGTGTACTGTTGCTGTCATTTTCATGCCAGCTACAAATGCAATGAACGCTCTAGAGACTCCCAGAAGCACTGTTTTTTTAAATTAAAGAATATATCCAATGTCATGAATTAGTGCATTTGTCTTCTGACATGCCAGCATTTCCTCTGTCTTACCATACAGCAAAGAACTAGAAAACAATGACTTCTAAGGAGCCAACCATATTTAGCAATGTATGGCCATGTATCAAAGCATCATTTGGTGTGAACACTGCTGCCATAAAATGAGCTGCTTCCATAAAATAAAAACAAACTGATCTGGCTCTGAGCTTACTTACACAGCCTACTAAAAGACAATCCAGTCCAATTTATGATTAAGACATCAAGAAGGATCTTTCTTGCATTTATTGTAGCTGGTTATGGGGTCAAGGCTTTTCCCTCATAGTTCTCCTTAGGGTAACGGGAGGACACAAACTAGCGTCCTCCCGTCACCCTAGGCTCAGTATACCGCGAGCTGTAGCTCGCGATATACTGAGACGCCGCAGTATACCGCGAGCTGTAGCTCGTGGTATACTGAGACGCCGCAGCTGAAGCGGATCCCGACAATTATGCCGGGATCCGCCCAGCTGCGTGACTGACAGCTGGCTCTGCCTATCTAGAGGCAGAGCCAGCTGTACCCGCCCCGTCCGTTCCGCCAGTCAGCGCTGGCGGATCGGAGCAGGGAGGGGGGAATCCAGCCCCTCCCCTGTCACGGCTGAGAGCTGTGACAGGATCGAGAGGTGAGCGAACCCTGGTATGTGTTCGCTCACCTCCCGATCTACTGAGCCGACCTGTGACAGTCTCATTGTCACAGGTCGGCTAGAACTATGAGGTGAGTGAAAAGCACTCACCTCATAGTTCTCCTTTAATGGCATCAACAGGGATTTTTCTTGCATTCATTGTAGCTGGTTCATTCCTATTAATGGCATCAACGGCGATCTTTCTTGCGTTCGTCGCTGTAGCTAGTTCATTCCTATTAATGGCATCAAAGGGGATCTTTCTTGCATTCATCGTAGCTAGTTCATTCCTATTAATGGCATCAAGGGGGATCTTTCTTGCGTTCATTGTATCTAGTTGGTTCCTATTACTGTAGTGGCTACTTCTAATGGCTACCTGCTCCTCACAAAGGGAAAAATGTAGTGCTTTGACTTTCAGTCAACATCACAGTTAAAGGAGAACTATTCTCCTAAGGGTAACGGGAGGACACAAACTAGCGTCCTCACGTCACCCAAAGCTCAGTATAGCTGTACCTCACGGTATACTGAGACGCCGCAGCTGGAAAGGATCCCTACATTTCTGTCTGGATCCACCCAGCTGCGTGAGTGACAGCTGGCTTTGCCTATATAGAGGCAGAGCCAGCTGTACCCGCCCTCCCTGCAGGGAGCCGTGAGTGACAGTCACGGCTCTCTGCACGGATAGATCGAGAAGTGAGCGAGCGCCGGTATGTGTTCGCTCACTTCCCGATCTACTGAGCCGACCTGTGACAGTTTCATTGTCACAGGTCGGCTCAGATTATGAGTCTGAGTGAAAATCACTCGCCTCATAATTCTCCTTTAAGCATTGTCCATGATAATTATTTTATTTGCACTATAAGTTAAATTTTCAGGACTAGAGATGATGTGCGTGGCAAACCAAGTTCACCCAAGCCTGTGCAAACCCTTCCCCCAGGCGAATCAGCTGTGGCCAGGGTATTCCACTGCTCCACAGCTACAAGTAACAAGGAGGAGGAGAATTCCCCAGCTGTGACTAATTGGACTTGGAGGGGGATGTGTCACTGACAATTGTGCGCTAACTTGGACAAACTCGGTTGCCAAGCACAAGCTTTTAGTGTGCCCCCCTTTGTCTAGGGTCCAAGCAGTACTGATACATAAAGGTTTAAGCAAAATGTTGAAAAGAACAATCTGTGAAAGAATAAAACACACACACAGCCACAAACAAGACAGCTGTTTCTTTGTTTCTGCCTCATACTTGTTAAATTATCATTATTTATAAAAACACTAAACACTCTTGTTTCAGTTCATTTAACATGTATTATTTTACAAGTCAATGACTTTATCTTCTAGATCACAACAGTACACAATTAACTTCCTGTTAAAGCTATAGGCGTTATATGATAACAGATACAAAAAACAAGCTATTGTAGATTTATAATAAAGAATAGTGCTGACTCCTAGTGGCCAAGATGATGAACACAAGTCATACCCTTGGGAAAGATGTACTGACATTAACCAGGAATATTTACAAGCTGAAGCCAAGTACACATGATCTTGGAACAGTCTCTATCTTGCATTTTGATACAAACATTTAAGCAATGAAAACATTTTTTACTATTTAACCACTTGAAGACCAGGGAGTTAAACCCCCTTCTTGTCCAGGCCATTTTTCAGTATTCAGCACTGCGGTACTTTGACTGCCCTTTATTCAGTCATGAAACGCTGTACTGAAACAAATTTTATACCATTTTTGGGGGATACATAGAGCTTTATTTTGGTGGTATTTAATCACCACTGGGGTTTTTATTTTTTACTATATAACAAAAAAGTACCCTAAATTTTGAAAAAAAAACCTGTTTCCCTATGAAATGTTATGAAACATTTATTATCACCCCAATTTTTTGGTAAAATATAAATGGTGGGGTCACGTTGGGTAAATAGACACCAAACATGTTAAGCCATAAAACTGTGTGCGCCCCAGTAAAATTGAAGAAAACGACCACACCCAAAATTGGCCATAGGCGACACTTTAAACGCTTTTGCCGCTCATCAGTTTCATGTTATCAGTAGTTAATGGCCCTAAAACTATTGCTCTCACTGCGACGTTCACAGCGATATGTAACATGTGCGGCATACTGGGTGCAATCGTCATTTTCGCACATAGGCGCACCCATTGCCTGTTGCGTGTGTGTGGTGGGGCGGGGGGCTTTTAAAAAAAATTTGTGTTATATTTTTTTTTTTATTATTTGTCACTATTTGTTTTAGCTTCTTTATTTTTATTTATGCTTTCATTTTTTTAAACTTTTTTTTTACACTTAACTTTATTGCTATCACATAGGGGCTAAGAAAACCCCTATCTGATAGCCAATTCACATAACAGGTCCTCTTTATGGAGACATCAGTGGTCTCCAAGACCCCTGATGTCACCTAGGGACCCCCAGAGCTGATGAGATCTGCTTCATCAGCTTCTTTCCGGTGTTCTGTACCGGAGAGTAACAGAGGAATTTGAAAGTGATGCAATACACAGCACTTCCTTCATTCGGGGACAGCAGAGGAGATCAAAGGGAGATCGTGTACTGAACTCCCTTTGATCTCCGGTAACAGAGTCGCCGTGCCGATATCCGCTCCTATAAGGCTCCCGCCATTCAGCCGTTCAGGAGTTTCTATCTGATCAAATCAGCAATTCTTCTAGTTATTAGAGTAATGTCGGGCCAACGATTACTCACAGCTCTGAATGACCCTTGAAGTCATGCAAGAGTCTATGATTAGACACTTTTGTTAGGGTCAAGGTAGCATATGAGTGGGTTGCATTAATGTGAAGTTCCACCTTTTAGAAAAAAGTAATAAATGCACACTTCTTCATAAAAGAAAAAAATGTGCATTTATTATATTTTTGCATTGGAGCCAGTATAGCATTGCAACGCGGAGAACAATTTTGAATGGAGCCTAATCATGCAAATTGCACTGTAGCACACCTGATTGGCTGTTTGTGCTTCTTCTCTCTCCCCCAGTCTGCCCTCTGCTGCACAGGAACTGCAGTAGGCTGATACCATGGTAAATTTAGGCACTTACACTGCTTAAATTAAAGAACTCTGAAATTAAAAAATGAATCCTGGCTACCCCCACACTGCAAGGGTCAAATGCTTCTTTTGGTCCAGGGTGTAAAATAAAAAAGATATACTCACCCAATCCAATCAGCCTCTTCTCACCCAGTCTGTGGGCGGTCTAAGGATCCATGATATCATCACGTCCATTCACTGCCATTGCATTACAATGAATGTAGAGTTGGATTAATTTGTGCATTTTTTTATATATGCCTGGAGTAGAGTCCCAGGTTGTTATCTGTGTCTTCCTGTCCCTTTTTTGTTCTGGTATGACCACAATAAAAAGTGAGAGGAAGTTTCCCCAGCAGAGTGACAAAGTAATAAATCCACTCTTTCCTCAGTCTAATTAAAACTAAATAAAACCTTTTGGCTGCTGTTGGCTTTTAAACTTGTCCAGATAATACTATAAACATAGATCCAGATCACAAACTCCCTCTTCCATTTCCTTTTATCATCTATCCTGTTAACACATTGTTCATTTTACTTTGCTGGTAAAAGATCCACAATATACATGATGAAGAGTATCCTGTGAGTTGTACTAACATCAATGTATTAACGTTTGAAGGAAACGTGCCAAGGGTGCCAGTGCCTGTGTTATAACCAGCTGTGAAGGTCCAACAGTGGCAGACATATTCTACGATATAAGCCCAATAGAATTGATGAGGGGATAAGTGAACTATCCATCTCAAGTAAATTTGTCCAGCCACTCAACATATAATCCCAAATAGCATGGAGCTTCGCCCCGGAAGGTTCAGTCATCTGCTTCTTGTCAGTTCTTGTGGATTACTTTTAGGTTTTTCATTTTCAGCATCTCCTTTTTTTACTGTAGGATGACACAGGATAGGCAAAGAGTGCACTACTATATCCCAGCGATATAAGGGGCTTGAAGGCTCTATAATATTCCTCTTTAGCCACACCCAATGGAAACATAAGAGGGGAAAGTTAGGGTCCCTCCTTAAAGTGGTTCTAAACCCTGATAGTTTGCCCACACCGTCTGCAATAATTTATGTTTCAAACACTTTACAAATACCTTTTACTGTCTGGGAAATTACTATTTCTTTTTTTCCCCTCATCAAAGCCCAGGTCAGGGGCAGGGCTAATCTGGAGCAGATCACATGATCTAGTTATGTCACTTCAGAACTTTCTGGTCCTCCCCCTAGGTCAGGCGTGAGCCAACCCCTGCCACCCAGCTGTGCTTTAACTGCAAATCCCAACGTGCCTCTGCCTCTGGGAACTTGTAGTTCCTTAATAGCTCGAGGGCCAGAGTTGCCCACCCCTGCCCTAGGCCATGCAGTGAAGCATCTAATGCAGCTTGCAGGTGTTGCTGTCTGCGGGGTGGATCAGCATGTATGATTGGCAACTCCACACCACTCTGCTAAATAATCTGTCACCTCCAAATGCTATCACACATGGACTTGTTATCCCCTGTATGATAGCAATAAAGTTAGGTGGAAAAAAGTAACAAATAATAAAATAAATAAATAAAACATTTTTTTTATAACAAATAAAGAATAATAAAATAAATAAAAGTTTAAAAATAAGTAAAAAAAGAAATAATGATTAAAATTAAAAGTCAAAAAAATAAAAAGTGATAAAAAGTCAAAAAAATAATAAAATCCATAATGATTATACAAAATAAATAAAAATGTTAAAAAGTTCAAATTAAAATAATAAATAAATAAAAATGTGGTAAAAAAGTAAAAAATAATAAAGAAAAAATAAAATGTTTAAATGTTTGAATATGTGTGTTGCCCTTTTATATAAATACCAAACTTGTTTCAGTGTTGGCACTTTGAGATACATACATTGATTTTGCATTGCAGATTGGGCTCTTGGGCTCAAAAACGATAGCTATCACTGGCCTAGGGGGAGGCCTGAAAGGGTTGAAGCAATACCAAAGGACATGTGACCTGCTTCAGCTTAGACCTTCTCAAGCTTAGAGCCGTGCTGATGAGGATTGACCAGTGTAAGCTGAAAGTAGGCACAACCTACTGAGTGGAAGAAGGGGAGCATGTGCACTGAGGGGGCAATGTTCAGAGGTTCTATGAGCCTGCAGACCATTGCCATCAATGGCAAGGAAGGATGACTTACCGGCAGGATCAATCATTAATTTATGTATAAGAGAAGTTTGAATACAGAGACACGGCACATAGAAATTTAAACATTATTAGGTAGGTTTTACTTTTCTTTTTTTGGGGGGTGTGGGTGGGTCTGGGCAAAAGAGAAATGTATTTGGTTAAATAAATAAATCATTGACTGAACAATAAAGCCAACACCTAGATCCATGTAGGTTATATTATGGAAGAAATTAACTCTTGCTTACCCCCACGCATTAAGCTGAGAGAAATCAGAGGAGGTGATTAGGGGAACCCCATGCAAAGGCTAAAGATTTTTACCTAATACATAATTAATATATGTATTTAAAAAATGGCTCCAACATTCACCCTCCTGCCTGCTAAAAACAGGCGATAGGAGGGAAAGGTTGGGTTTGGGGAGGTGAGATCACTTTTACAAGAGCTAAGTTAGCACCAAACCTCCTATAAAATCTCATAAAAGGCCTTATCAGTCACTGAGTGCTTGTTAACCAGTTGACATCCGCGGTGTTAAACCCCCTTCCCATCCAGGCCATTTTTCAGTATTCAGCGCTGCGGTACATGCAACACATTACTAAAATGTTGAGCTGGTTGTCATGTACATGAATCATATCACCAGTAGAGGGACCCAAATCTGTAGTTTTCCTGCTGCTGCTGCTTTTATGAAAACAAAAGTTTACGCCTATACCCTAAGAGCCTGAACAAAGCTGGAGACATGAACATTGCTATTTTGGCTAGAGCAATTCCCAAATCTATGGGCACCAAAGGGTGGCACCAGATACCGCTAGCCACTGATCTACGGGTAAATAATGATAAAATATGTTAGATACTTTTAGCAAAAGTTACCGTTTTTTCCTTAAATAACCCAGTCGCCCTCTTCCCCCTTGTCATAGGTATAAACAAGCATGTTCAGACAATTGAAATGTAGGGATTCATGTGAATATATGGTTATTGGATCATGCCTACACATCCAGTCACTTTCTAAGGTCTATGGCCAGCTTAGAATGAGAGGTACTTCAAGGGAGCCAGAAATAGCTCAGTAAATATACATCAAAACTGAAACAGAAAGAATCTGGAGCAGTTGCCATAGTAAATAATAAGCTTCTCTCTTTATTTAAGGTTTCTGTTAATTTAAGGTTTGAAAATGAAACAGTTGATTGGTTGATTGGTTACTGAGAGCAACTGCTCCAGATTCTGTCTGCTCCAGTTTTGATAACTTCCCTTCACAGTACATACACAGTAGTGTATGTGTGTGTTTGTGTGTGTGTGTGTGTGTGTGTGTGTATATGTGTGTAATCCCTTGGTTTCAGCGAAGGGAACTCTTATGACATCAGCATACCAAGACATTTTGGACAATTTCATGCTCCCAACTTTGTGGGAACAGTTTGGGGATGGCCCCTTCCTGTTCCAACATGACTGCGCACCAGTGGTCCATAAAGACATGGATGAGCGAGTTTGGGGTGGAGGAACTTGACCGGCCTGCATAAAGTCCTAACCTTAACCCGATAGAACACCTTTGGGATGAATTAGAGTGGAGACTGCGAGCCAGGCCTGCTTGTCCAACATCAGTACCTGACCTCACAAATGCGCTTCTGGAAGAATGGTCAAACATTCCCATAGACACACTCCTAAACCTTGTGGACGTCTTCCCAGAAGAGTTGAAGCTGTTATAGCTGCAAAGGGTGGGCCAACTCAATATTGAACCCTACGGACTAAGACTGGGATGCCATCAAAGTTTATGTGCGTGTAAAGGCAGGTGTCCCAATACTTTTGGCAATATAGTGTGTGTGTGTGTGTGTGTGTGTGTGTGTGTGTGTGTGTATTTATACAGTATATATATATATATAGCCCATCTCTGGGCAGGAGGACCTTTGCAGATTTATATGAAGAATGAGGTTTGAGCTTGCGGTGACACAGGGTTCACTGGGAACTCAGGATATTCTCACATTGCCAAAGCTAAATGGCCAGCTAAATGGCCTGTTCACCTGCCTGCTGAAGCGAAACCTGCGGCTTCTGCAGAACGTAATTCATTTAGTGGCAGTAGTACACAATCATTGTTGTTGGCGTGGTATTCATCATGATTGATGATAGATCTACATCCATAGATCCCCACTTCTCCTCTTGGGAACTGAATGTGGGGATGAGGCCCTTGTCGTTAGTGATGAGCCAAACACCCCCGTGTTTGGTTCTAACTCGA
>NW_017307182.1:0-240 GCF_000935625.1 Nanorana parkeri
TTTAATTACATTTTATTATATTCTAATATCAATTGTAATACCATTGTTGATTTTGGCAATAACTATTTTCTAGAAGATTCGCATGTTAGGGGCATACACCAGGTCGGGACCTCCATATGCCTACAATGAACACACTCCTGTATTATACTAACTCCAAAATCAAGAAGGAATTGTTCTTTTAAATTCTATTTTTAGCACCAAAAGTTTATGTCATGTAAACTAATTGATTAAGCCCCCCCC
>NW_017307182.1:501-26160 GCF_000935625.1 Nanorana parkeri
GCCAATAGCTCACCACTTCCCTCCCATGTGTCAGATTTAAAGTGTGCTGTGCCTCCCGCCACACATCTTTGCCCTAAGACTTGACAAAGAGGTTGTGCCTCGAAACGCGTAGTCATCACGATACAGCGAGCCCGTCTGTGCACAGCGTCCACTTTGCCCAACGATTTGACTCCACTACACACGCACCGAACACAGCCGCTCGCGGTCCCGGTTCCACAACCGCCGCGGTCCTTCCCCCCTTAGCCGCCGTGGCCCGGCCTGGCCAGCCGTGCACGCGTGCCGCTAGGTAACTTCACAGCGCTCCCTCATCCATCCACTGCTGCAGTATTTTGTTCTTAGACTTCCTCTGTACACTGTTCCTTGTTTCACCATCCTCGACACATTTGCAGACTTCCAACTGTAAGTCATATATATTTGTTCCTTCTCTCATGTATAGATGCCATTCAATATCAGGTAGTAGCGCTCTTTCTTGTGTTTTTCTGTTTACCATTCGAATTTGCAGGGTCCTCTCCCTGCTAGTGAGAGCCTGCACACCATAATTCATAGCCCGTGTTTTTTCCAGTAACCAATCATCAGTTGTGCGCTTATGGTTTTTCGTTTTGTTACATTTATTTTTAAGGTGAGCAGGTTCTACCCTTGGTGAGGGATATGAATTCTTTATATTCTGATTTTGCAATGGATGACCAGGTTGTGAATGCAAAGGATGTGACATCTGTAGGCCAGCAGCGGTGGTGTGTGCTGCATCAGCCAGTAGAGTAGTCTCTGTGTGGCACATACTGTGTTCCTGGGGATAAGGTGTCCTTTCAGGCAGCAGCAGGAATGTGTGAGCTCTGAGGAAGAGGAAACTCCCCAAAAACGCGTTCAGCGGAGTCAGCTTGTTTCTGCTGATCCAACAGCATATTTGGATTGTTTTCTCTGACTGCTAGGAATCTGCATGTATCCTGAGATTTATGTCCAACATGCTTTTTATCCACCTCTTTTGTGAGTAGCATTTATCACTTTGAATCTTTCTAACCAAATAAAAGGATTATTTGCACCAGGAAAGGCGCCCGGTGTTTCTTTTTTATGTTTCACAAAGTGTAATCCCTCATCTGTAACGGGGCGGCCTGCCTGGAATACAAGATTCAATTTGTGGCTGAAGGAGGTTCCTATCTGGCGCTGGTTTTGCTTTTTGAGGAATGTGGCCTGTTTTTCAAGGGTTGTCTTAGCAGCCCAAGGCTGGACTGAAAAGGATGTGATGAGGTGCTCCAACCTGCTAGCAGGTTTAGATTTCAATGAGATAAAGGAGCTTCTGAACTGAGTTGTTCTGCTGGAGACGCTATCTTGGGAGATCTGGACAACTGCAGTTTCTGGTTGGCAAAAAAAAAGATGGCTTGTTATCATATTTTCCTGCTGTACTGAGGTTTTTAGCTAGCTGCTGCTTTTTCTGGAGTAGTTGGCCGATAAAACTTAAAACTGCAAGTAAGGAGAAGCTATTTGAGCTGGCTGCTGCTCTTTGGCATCTGGAAACCCCGTCCACTAAGATTTAATCAGTATGTTACACTTTTTATACTGTACTGTAATGTCATATGGAACACGGTGTCAAAAATAAAAGCGGAGGATTACATTTCTACGTACCAGCTCAGCTTGAATTTACCCAAAACACGCACAGTGCATGCAGTCATGATGAAACACAGCTTCTGCTATAACACTAATGACCAGGTGGTGGCAAAATAAAACAATATTTGTAAAGACTTTTTTTTTCTTTCAGCCACTTTTGTAAAATTGCACCTCAAACAATGTATTCAGTTCTCATCTACCTACTAATCTAATTTCTCATATTTTCAATATACAACAAAAACGGCAAATAGACAACTTCACCAAAAATAATAATAATTGCTAATAATAATTGTTTACTGTACTTTGATGTTAACCTATATTTATCTTGTAAAGTTTGGATGTCTAACAGGAATTAATTTGCACAATTTAATACTATATAAGTATATAGCATTCAGTAAAAGGAGTGTGTCTATGGGAATGTTTGACCATTCTTCCAGAAGCGCATTTGTGAGGTCAGGTGCTGATGTTGGACCAGAAGGCCTGGCTCACAGTCTCCACTCTAATTCATCCCAAAGGTGTTCTATCGAGTTGAGGTCAGGACTCTGTGCAGGCCAGTCAAGTTCCTCCACCCCAAACTCGCTCAACCATGTCTTTATTGACCTTGCTTTGTGCACTGGTGCTCAGTCATGTTGGAACAGGAAGGGGCCATCCCCAAACTATTCCCACAAAGTTGGGAGCATGACATTTTCCAAAATGTCTTGGTATGCTGATGCCTTAAGAGTTCCCTTCACTGGAACTAAGGGACCAAGCCCAACCCCTGAAAAACAACCCCACACCATAATCCCCCCTCAACCAAACTTTACACAATGCAGTCAGGCAAGTACCGTTCTCCTGGCAACCGCCAAACCCAGACACATCCATCGGATTGCCAGACAGAGAAGCGTGATTCGTACCTCCAGAGAACACGTCTCCAATTCTCTAGAGTCCAGTGGCGGCGGGCTTTGCACCACGGCATCCGACGCTTTGCATTGCACTTGGTGATGTAAGGCTTGGATGCAGCTGCTCGGCCATGGACATCCATTCCATGATGCTCTCTACGCACTGTTGTTGTGCCAATCTGAAGGCCACATGAAGTTTGGAGGTCTGTAGCTATTGACTCTGCAGACAGTTGGCGACATCTGCGCACTGTGCGCTTCAGCATGCGCTGACCCCGCTGTCATTGTACGTAGCCTACCACTTAGTTGCTGTTGTTCCCAGTTGCCTCCACTTTGTTATAATAACACTAACAGTTGACCATGGAATATTTAGTAGTAAGGAAATTTCACAGATGGACTTATTGTACAGGTGGTGACTTAACACGGTACCACGCTTGAATTCATTGAGCTCCTGAGAGCAACCCATTCTTTCACAAATGTTTGTAGAAGCAGTCTGCATGACTAGGTCCTTGATTTTATACACCTGTGGCCCAGGAGGTGATTGGAACACCTGAATCCAATGATTTGGTGGGGCGTCCCAATACTTTTGGCAATATAGTGTAGTTGATATATCTGATTGAGCACACTTACCAGGAGGAAGGGGAGGAGTTGTACACTCTGGCTGGAATGGAGCCAGATTCTGTGAGTAAAGACTGGTTTCTGGTACTAAAAGGGTCACGACCCTTGGACCCTGATGGTTTCAGTCAACTTACAGGCCTGACAGTGGTTATGATCTTGCTCCCCTCAGCTCCACCAACTAGATAGAGGGTTAATAAGCAGAAATGTGTGAATGTAAGAGAGGAGCTGATTGTTTATGGTATTGAGCATGGGAAAGCCAAGTTGTCTTGTACCCAGCTAATTTGTTATGGGTAAGAGATAAAAGTGTTTTCTGAACATTTACAAAGGTTTGGGTAGTCAGCTTCTTTGCATAGATGAACCAAATAGTATCAATATATACTGAAATGGAAACAGTTTAGCACTTTCTCTTGAGCCAAATACTATCAATATATACTGAAATGTAAACTGTTTTCCACATTCCTCTTGCTGTCAAAGTGCCAAATATAAGCTTTATACTCAGAGGATTCTCCAATACCTCAAAAATAGAAGAGAATCATACAAGCCCTGCTTCTGAGGGAACAAGAGATCATCTTCAAGAATAAGCCATTCTGGACCAGTATACCAAACCGCACTACAATGTCTGATTGGAAGTTTAGTGACTTAGCATTCTGGACTTACAAAGTTGAGACTCTTTGATTCCCATGCACCCCAAAGACAAATAAAAGACAGCTTTAATGTGCCCACTAGGCTTCAAAGAATTAGAAAGAATGCTCAAAGGCTTAAACAAAGCTCCTGGAACTATTCAGTGGCAGATGGAGCAAACAGTGGGTAATATGCCCTGGTGTAAGCCTTGCAAGGGAAGCCTTGTAACTGGATCCAGTGTAACTGGATGACTTTGTCTTTGGAAGACCACTGTAGGAGCATGAGCAGCACTTGGAGAAAGTCCTGAGTCAACTTCAGGAAGAGGGGCTGAAACTTTCCCTTGAGAAGTGCCAGTCTTGCCAGCTGCCTGCCACTTATCTGAAGTGCGTAGTCTCTACTGAAGGACCCTAAAAAGCTGTAAGGGGTTACCACCTGGCCTGAGATGAATTGAGATGGTTTCCAGGGTCCTGCTCCTATTCCGGCAGATTTCAGGAAGACTTCACCAAGATAGGTTGACACCTCACTGAACTACTGATGAGTGAGTGGAAGGTGATTCAATGCCGTCAGATCAGGCACAACAAGCTAAAGGGCCTAGGAAGTTTTGAGAGTTGATATAGGAAGAGTGGTCTGACCAATATGAACAGGCATTCCAGAAGCTAAAGTGACATTTATTCCACGTCCCACTCTTACCTTATGCTGATCCTCCTTGGCCCAATGAATTGCATGTGGATGCGAATAGAGAAAGACTTGGTAGTGTTGTATCAATAGCATTATGGCTATCTATAACCTGTTGCATGTGTGAGGTAAAGTCTCTTCTCTGCCAAAAAAGAACTATCCCACTCACAAGCTGGAGTTTGCAACTATGAAATGGGTGATTGTAGACAAGTTGAAGGACTATTTATATGGGGCAGAGTTCCAGGTGAAGACAGACAACAATCAGCTCACTTACATCCTCCACACCACCAAGCTATATGCAACAGGACACTGATGGTTGGCATCCTCAGAAACAGATTTGCTAATGAGCTGTTCTGAAGGCCTCATGACACTAAAGCTTCAGAGGGAGAATTGAATTGTCTAACACCAGGGGGATCGAAGACCTATACCAGGGAACTGAGAACCAGTGGGGCAACAGGGGTTGGAAATAGTTAGGTTTATGGAAAACCCCAAGCTCTACTGCAATCCGATTCAAGTGAAGGAGGCTTAGCCATCCTTAGTAAACAGGACTTGACGAAAGATTAATCAGAAGACCCCCTTTGTCGACTAACTCTGAAAGCTCCAGAGAGTCAACGGCCAGAGCTTTTTCAGACTGAATCTTCAAAAAGGGCCAAGTTGATTCATAGAAAATTGGATCAGTTGCAACTCCATGATGGACTGATTTACAGAAGCACTCCTGCTGATGATCTTGAGGAAAAGTGGCAGAAATGTAATTCTGCAAAACAAAGAAATGTAGTACTAGTGGGCTTACATGATGAGCATGGTCATCTGGGATCAGAGAGGGCTCTCAGCCTAGTCAGAAACTGATTTTCCTGGCCTTGCATGAAAGCAGAGATGGAAAGTTACTGCCTTTTGTGTTTGAGGTGTATACAGAGGAAGATCTTGACCACTACAGCTGCCCCAATGGGCCACCTACAATGCAAAGGCCCCATGGAGTTGGTGTGCATGAATTTCCTCGATATGAGTGCACAAGGGAACATCTTTGTGTTACTGACCACTTCACCCAATATGCACAAGCTTTCCCAATCAAAAAGCTTCCACTGAAGCCAAGTTTCTAGTAGAAAAATTATTTATCCACTATGTGCTACCACCGAAGGTTCACCTAGATCAAGGTAGAGACTTTGAGAGCAAACTCAATAATTAATTATTGAACGTGACAGTACAGAAGTTATTAACTACACTGAAGTAGATACCTTTTAGATGTGCTCCACGCCTATAACAGCACCAAACATGATGTGACAAGGTATTCACTTTACATGCTAATGTTTGGAAGGGAAGCTCTGTTATCAGTGGATCTGGCTTTTACCATTTTCGTCAATGGAACCTCGGTTGCATTTCATAAAGACTATGTTGACTGCCTTTGAAATACTCTAAAGACCACCTATATGAAGGATCTAACTGCCTCTGGCAGAAAAAGAGAGCATACGATCTTGGGAGTTTGGGTTCACAACATACAGCCAGGCGCAGAGTATTGCTGAGGAAGCTGAGGGGGAATTAAAAATTAGGTGACCAGTAAAGCTTGCAGTCATACATCAAGTGTGTTTAGTTACCTGGCCCATCTTGTGTATCAGATTTGTCTAAAGGGGTAGACTGGGTCCTTGAAGACTTGGCACTGCAACCACCTTTTTCCAGTGAGCAAAGCCGTACTGGTGCCCCCTCCAAATTAATCATCTCCTCCTAGGCAAACTCAGTCACAACTGCCCCCTCCCAAGGAGAAAGACAAAGAGGATTAAGAGGGAGACAGGTTATGGCAGTGTAACCCCACTGTTGTCACCCCATCTGTGGTTGACAACCAGTCTGAATCATCAATAGTGGATGCACCAGAGTTCATGCCACAGGCTCGAGTTGAGAAGGAGCAATATGTGGTACCCTTCAAACCTGAAGAGGAAATGGAGACCCAAAGTCTAGTGGGAACACTAGACTTTGGGTCTTCAAATCTCCCGCAGTTACAGAGGAATCCTCTGTAGGGGAAGCCTTTGAGCCTATGGGGCCAATAGTCAAGTGACCTCCCATGATGTTGCCATACAATTCTAGAGGAAACAGTTCTGAAAAGGCTAATCTCCACCCAATGCAAGTCCACCGAGCCTCAGTACCAGTTGGTGATACCCCCTACCCAGCACACCATGTTGGGAAGTTCCATTGTCCACAACTTATTCTAGGAGCAGTTACTTGGTTCCCTGTAGATGTTAGGTCAATTTTATTTAGTTAATTTGTAATGACAAATTCTGTTTCTTTGGGGATCAAAGACATTTTATTTTTGAGAGCGCAGTTGTTTTAAATTTTGCCATGAGTACATAACTAATTGAGAAATGAAATTCAACTTAATTTATACCCAAAACTTTTGGGCCCTAATATGGCAGAATACCTCCATTTATTTGTATCACTTTAAAGGAAAATATGTAAAGTGTATGTTACTCGAGAAAGACTCTCCACTGTTTCCCCAGGGTAACTCATCCTTTTCTATACGACACATATTATGGATCAAGATCAAGCTTTTCTGGGAAGATAACGGGCTCACCTAATTTAGTTATAGGACTTGATCCTTTTATCTCTCTAATGGGAAAACTCAATCTACCTTTGAAGCCCACTTGCCAGTGAATGCAGAACCACATTCTGATGGGAGCTTGATGTATTATACCAACTCATTAGATTTCACCATTCATTCCAAAGATTTCCACTGTGAAATAACTAAAACACCCATATTGACAGTATGGAAAGGATTACAACAAACAAGATCTTTTTCACAAAGTTTGAAACTATAAGACTTCCCTTTTAAGGTTAACTGCACCAGTCTGACCTTGTTTCGACTTCTCCCGTTCTCCAGAATTGACTTAACTGCATTATTTATCTGTATCTCTACTGTGATATCTGCTGGCTCAGTATTTGGTTTATGGACTCCTCCTTTATCCATTCCTTTCTTTCTCCTCTTTTTTAAAAGCACATATATAATTAAGGATATGGTTTTTCTGTTCTAAATTTCCAGATTCGGCTTGCCAATAAGTACCCTGTAAACCAAATGTGAGACTTCTGATTTATAAATGCATTTAAATCAGATTGTTACAATTGTCACTTTATTATTAATTTGATACAAATGTAAAAAAAAAAACTTGTTCAGCACCGCCTTTAAAAAGCCTAAACGAAAAGTCATATATTATGTCTACCAACCCTGCTGTACAGGTAACAGGTAAAAGTGTCTCACTAACAAGCTGTAGCACATATAGCTTACATAATTAGCACCGCTGCAAAGGCTTTTTGATGTTGTGCATAGTTCATAGCCTCAGCATTCAGTTAAAGTGTTGTGTATGTTGCATTACAACAATCATAAATCAAAGTGTATGAGAAGTGCAGTTTGTAATTATATTATTCTTGCTGTACATATTTTGCTAGAATGACTAATCACTACTCTGCAAGGAGATTTGGAACTGTGGCCAGGAAGCAAAGAGGAATGTGTTGCTCATATTATGTAAGAAAGTGGAGGCATAATAACATGTTCGATTACTTACAGCTCAGGATTATTCATAGCGCTGCCCCCACCCTTAAGTGGAAAGCATTAAGGAGCTAGACTTACTTCATTGTTGACAGATATATCTATATATACTGTTTTAATATTGATGTCCTTATTTTGGTAACTTAATATACAATAGTTGTTTTTTTTTTTTTTTTGTCTTACTCAGCTGGCACCCACACGGTTCTCCCAGTAATCAACACCTACTACATTAGAACAATGGCTGTTGTACCATGTTGGCTATCAATCAGTGCTGGAAAGTGGGTGTTTAAGTGGTACGCTGTATTGGCTAACCTAAATCCCAACTCAGGTCGCATTTCCTTTTAAGGCTTCCCAAGCACCTGTAAAAAAACAGTTCTAACTTGTGAAAAACAATACTCATTACCCCTCCTAAGTTTTTACCTCTATTCCACCACAGCGTCAGTCAGTCTGGAAGATTGAGGACATGCTGTGATTCAGGGACGTGCGGTCAGGTGAGGCAGGGCCTCCCCTAGTATTATGAAGAAAAAAGGTGTCAGCTTCAAGTCTGGCGGCGCTGCATACGGCTTTTGACAGGTAGTTAGGTTACACAGCAGCGGGCTTCCCCCCACTGCTTGTATAATCTAACTTGGTGAGGCAAGAGCTATCATAGCCTCTACTCTGTGTTAGAGGTGTGAGCTCTGTGGATGGCTTGGACTAATGGCAAAGCGCCATTGGTCCAAGCTGTCCAATCAAAAAAGAAAGTCATCATCAAGGACCTCCTACTGCTGGAGAAAAGGCAAAGTGGAAGAGTGCATCACTTGACTGGATAAAGAATTCTGTAAAAGGGAAGCATAAGGGCCTAATGACACTTGTCAAAATGTCATTTATTTATTAAACTCTGTCCAGTAGAAATCCCATTGCTTTGTAGCTGTAACATGTATGTGCTGCAACTTAGTGTAGAAAGACAATGGGAACGTATGGGCCCATTCACACCTACACATGTGCGTTACTGTGCGTGCTGCATGCACATGGAACAGCGTAAATCCAGCCTCGTAGAAAATAAATCATAAAATACATATGGGGTCATTGACTGGGGAAGGTCAGAACTGCTTGGGCTTAAAGTGACACTAAACTCAGGAATTAAATCTTAAAAATGCATTCAAGTACCTTAATTATGAACAATAATGTACCTTATTTTTGTATCACTCGGGTGGAGATCCTCAAATCATTCATGCTGACACTGTCCTTCCTTCTGGAGAGTGACTACTTTTGTTCCCCAAGGTCCCTGTGTGTGTTGAAAAGTAACCACCACTCCAAGCTCACTCCTGTGATGGACTACAATGTCAATACAAATCAGTAAACTAAACGTGAGATTGTAGTCCATCACAGGAGTGGGCTTGGAGCAGTGGTTACTTTACAACACACACAGAGATGTTACAGCTGAGTGATACACAAATAAGATCCATTTTTGTTATACTTTAAGGTACTTGGAATACATTTTTAAGGTTTAACACCTGTCACTTTGAGGCCCCTAGGCGTTTTGTCATGCATATTTATGAGCAATAAAATACTCAGCACCTAAATTCCCTTTTGTTTCAATGGCCCCCATTCACACCTAGGCGTTCTGTCGCAAAAAGTTCCTGAGCTTCTTTTAGGCGTTTTTGTGCGCGTTTGGCCCCATAGAGTTTAATAGAAAAACTTGAAAAACCTCTTTATATGCGCGTATCAATGTGCAACAAACATGTAAAAACGATCAAACGACGCTAGGCAAAAACGCTGACGCCCAGGTGTGAATACAGCTTAAAGGTTTTCAAGATGCATGCTTTTAAAACATATTGAGGGGATTTTATCGAAACTGGAGCAGACAGAATCGGGAACAGTTGTCCATGGCAACCAATCAGCATCTACCTTTCATTTTCAAACCTTAACATAACAAACGGAAGAGAGAAGTTGATAGGTTGCCATGGGCAACTGCTCCAGATTCTTCTGCTCGAGTTTTGATAAATTCCCCCCACTAAGTTTCTTTGTCAGTCATTATACAATACTGGCTGTGAAAACCACATATTGTTACTTACAACAATAAAAGGTGTAGAAATACCCTTTAGGACTCGGTGTTGATGAAACACTTCACACCTATGTGAGTAGGTTAGAGTGAAAGTCTTTTTGAAATGTCCATATATAGCCAATCAGGAGCATCCCTAACTTTTCTGTTGCCTGAGGTGGCAGTGGGGCAGGGGGTGGGCATTCTGCATCATCTCCCTGCCCAGCTCTGGCCAGCGTCCCGCCCAGCTCCTGGCAACCAGTGACATCACTGGTTGCCAGGAGCTGGGCTGGACACCAGCCAGAGCGTTCTGCTTCAATGTACATCGCTGGTTTCCCGGGAGCTGGGTGGAACACTGGCCAGAGCGTCCCACTCGGCTCATGGCAACCAGTGACATCACTGGTTGCCAGAAGCTTGAGCAGGACGCCGGTCAGAGCATCCCAGGTTGCTAAGAGCTGGGCAGTGAAATACGTATGACCCTTACACATCCCGCCACCCAGTTCTTCCTGCTCTGAGGAAGGGGGTATATTCCCCGAAAAACGCGTCAGCTAGCAAGGCAGCTTTGTGTGGGGTCTGCCTTGTACCATTCATTCAGTGATTACCATGTGAGTAATATTTTATGTCAGCTTGTATGTAATTGATTAATAAACTGTATTCCATGAGGACACAGCGCTGTCTGTTTGTTTTGCATTCCCAGTTCTTAGTAACCTGGGATGCTCTGACCAGGAAGGGGGCGGCAGACACTGCAAATATTGTGCAGCAGAGCAGCCACTATGCAACAAACATGCCACTCTGCGACCCCCTCACATGACCCAAAGAGATGCCAGCTTGTAGTCTACACCAGGAGCTCATGTGACAGAGTGAAAACACAAGAGCACAGTTGGGAGACAGTTGTCACCCCACAACAGGAAGTGCCTGAATAAGGACCCTAATGCATAGATCACTAATATTTTAATGAATTATTTTAAAAATGATATTTACATGCAGAGCTGTTATGAGATTTTAGTGACTGGGTTTAGAAAAACTGTAAAAATTAGTTTGTAGTTTTAGATAGATTAGGAAAGGATTAGGACCCCTGTCAAGTTGTTTATTGTTGTCTTTGCCCCTTTTAAGTAGGTTCTCCTTCTCTATTTGTCTCGGTGACCATTGTCATGGGAAATCCAATATTTTGGAGTGGCTACCAGAACAGGGGTTAGGATTTGATGTTTCAATGGGGACACCTGTTCTGGTGACAACTGCCTTAGGCCCCTTTCACACTGGCTGCTCAGGAGAGAATCCGTGCATGGATCCCCTCCTGATCAGAACAGTATGGAGCGTATGTCACCAATGTGACATCTGTGTTTTTACAGTTTTTTTCTTTCATCATGCGATGGAGGAAAGAATTGCATCTGCTGGACCTCATGCCGGTCTATGGGGAATCGGATGTTAGCGGACTTGTATCTGTTTACATCAGATTACCCCTGATCTGGCACAATTGGGTCCGGTGAAACGGATCTCTGATCGTTTGTTTTTCGGGACCTGGCCAGAGGCTGCTGTAACTAGGTGTAAACAGACGGCCCATCCATTTACACACGGCTGCCCATAGACTAACAATGGGCATCCGATCTGGTCCACCTGAAAATGACAGGCAGACCCGATCGGACCGCTGTTTGTGAAAGGGGCCTAAGAGGGGAATTCCCTTCACATTGTACAGATTTCCTCCCGCTACCCTTTGCACCTCCAGGGCAAAAAGTGAAAGGACAATTTGGACACAGACAATAACATTTACAAGGTTTTAACCCTTCCCTACTTTATTTAAAGCAAAACAAAAAATACATAATTGGACTTTACATACACTTAGGCCCCCCGCAAAGTTTTGTGGTCCATTGTGATGCCTTGACGCTTGTTATGTTACATGATAACATGTATTGTGTTAACCTAAGCCATTCATTATGAATGCCTATGACCCTTTTTGGGAACGCAGTACACCACAACACACATTATGTGAATTGTGATACGCAGCAATGCATTTGCGGTGCCCACTGCTGCATAGTGCAGTGGGTGCCATTCACAATGAGTCTTTCCTTCAATTTAGCCAATAAAGGGTATACCATATGCTAAATGAATTGATTATATTTTCTTGTATCTTTTGTAATGTTAATGGGTAGATGGAAGGTCTGGGTCGGTATCTTTGGGGTATATATAAAGGGGTAATAGCAGGCCTCCTAATATTACCTATTGAGACCCTGGGCCATCATGTGACCTACAACATTTTCTTTCCTTAAGCATCAGATTTGGGAAGGGCCGTTAAGTTGTAATATGCTACTTCTTACCACAATGGGGAAGCTACACAGGAAGCTAGATCTTTCTGCATAGCAAAGGTTGTCCCATTTTATATTTTATTGCACACAGTCTGTGACATTGTTAATAGGATCCCCCTTTTTCATTTAACTGTATATTTGTGTGATTTTTATTCTAGTGTGTCTAGAAAAGATCTCACTAAAATAATAAACATGCGTACACATTGCAACATTTGTGCTTTATTTTACAGGGCAGTGACATTTTCCATATCTTCTTACTGTACTTTGAGCTCTTTCTGCACGGAGTCTGAATACAAACTTACAGCTGTAAATAGTTTAGCTTTATAGTATTATAGGCCAAAGATCCCATATTATCATAAAAGGGTGTAATAGAACTGATATGGGAGGTGCAGAAATCTGCTGATGATATAAAGGTCTGTGATCAATGTAATCAGTAAGAATGGTTGTACGGAGTAAAAAGAGCTGCTAGAGTTACTCTTAGGGATAAGAAGCTGATTTGCATAGTCATTCATAATATTCCTATTATTCTTGTTAGGGGTTTATATAAAACCAACAGTTTGTGCAGCTCTTCACAAAATAAAGGGAGACAGTACAGCTACAGTACAGCTACAGTACAATTTAATGCAAGAGGGTTAGGAGGGCCCAGCTCATGAGAGCTTACATGGGATGAACTGAGGACAAGGAAGTAGAAGCAGAGTTATTAGCTAAATTCACATTCATTTACATCAGGGGTGGCTGCCCCAGGGCCCGTGGCTGGGGGGGCACTGAGATCCCATACTGCCCTCCCATTGAAGGAGGCATGGTCACATGGTCGAACGAGCTTCGGGGGGGGGTAGAACAGTACCCACCTAGACAGCAGAGTTTGGAGTAGAGCTGCCCCCCGTGCCAGTCCAGCAGAATCTCCCTTTTATATAAGTAATATCAATTAGAGAAGCCGATCTACCATCCTGCTGTACATAGATCTGCCCAGCGCTGATCACTCCCACCGAACCGACTGCCCTCTGCACCTCCTCCATACACAGTGATCTACCGCACTGATCGGTCAAATAAAGCCATAAACATACCCTTAACTTTTTCAAGAAGTGGCGTGGGTCTCAAGCACCAGGGGCAACCAACCACAGCAGTGAAAAACATATGGAAGGAAAAAAAGGGATAAGAAGTTCCCTGGGTTCTCCCCATGGGATCCAAAAACACTAGAAGGAAGCCCAGAGGGGGTGGGGGGTGTACTGTTCAGAGAAAGCAACAATAGGGATAGCAGAACCACTAAGGGAAACCAAGACAGGAGGAAAAAAGGGGAGGAAAAGACCAAAGAAAAAAATAAAGCAGCGGGGGAAACAAGGAAGGAGGGATAGATTAACAGAAAATGCCATGAAGAGTCTTGGGGAAAGAAAGATTGATAAAGTGGTGACCAGAAGGGAAAAGTAGATTGCCTAGTTGCAATCATCCATGCAGACCTTATTGGTGTGAGTCAAGTCTTCCATTTGCCTGATGTCCTTTATCTTATTCATCCCGGGCTGGGATGGGTTTAACCTGCCATAATTTATGAAATAGAATAATCCCTGGATATCATATATCCGCCTATATATATATATATAGCGCCTATGACACTATTTAGTATTCTGGGGTGCATATGAACGACAAATGTTGCTGCGTGCCCCAGATTCATATACCTGTTGGAAACAGATACTTGAATTTGGCACAAACAAGTACTCCATACTGGACACATTAGGTAGCTCACCACCTCCCACCGCCACTGCACCTGTCTCACAGTAGCAGAGCACCAGAGGAGGTTTACTAGTGGGTGGATGGAAATGTGGTGGCTTTCTTTCTATTGATTAATAAACTATGGCTATTATTGGCATATAAATCCTTAATGGTCTGGATAACAGTGTGGCATAGGTGTGTCCATTACCTAAATACATTACCAAGTGCCCATTCACACATTTAGCGGTGACCTGCGTTGTACCGCACTGGATCATTGCAGGTCAGCGCAAGGCCACATAGAAAGCAATTGTTTTCCACCATGGGTGTGATGGGTAGGGTGCTGCAATAAAATGCAAACATGCTGCATTTTATCCCAGTACACTGCATGCCACCGCAGACCGCTGCACCGTGCTGCCACGTGGGGACCTGAATGGAGCGCACATACTGTACACTCCACATAAAGTACAAAGAAGGAAAAAGGATGTAAACAATGACAGCTCTGGCAGTGCGCAATATAATACCTGCCCACTAAAACACAGCGTTATAAAGGATGAGCTAGTGTAAATGGGCCCTAAGGCTCCATTCACACATAAGCGCCAGTATTTCAGGTGTTTTTTTAAGCATTTGAGTGTTTTTTGTGCGTTTTCCAGCTTCAGTGTTTTCTGCAGAGGAAGGCTGGCTCTTGCACAACAAAATATTCAAAAAAGGTGTGACAATGCTTGTGTCGTGCGTTTCAATTGACGTCTATGGGGTCAAAAGAGCAGAAATCTGCAGAAAAGAAGCTCATGTACATTTTCCAGCAACAGGCGTTATGCTACAGGTGACAGAACGTGAACAGGGGTCATAGAAAACCTACAATACAAGACACCTAGGTCTAAGGACTAAGCTCCCGCTCTCACACCTAGGCGTTTTGTTTCTCAAAACTTAGCACGACAAAACGCACAAGACAAGGAATCACATTTATTTCTATTGCCCCATTCACACCTGAGCGTTTTGTCGCAAACAGAAATAGCCTGTTGCTGGAAAAAGTACACAAGCTACTTTTTGGTAGGTTGCAGCGCTTTTTGGTCTCAAAGACTTCACTGCAAAACACCTGGAAACGTGCGTTTCAAGCGTTTTGTCGCACAAAGTTTTCCATTGAAAGTTTATGAGACCAAAAAGTGCTGTAATCTGTTAAAAAGTGCCAATGACAGGCGTTTTTCTGCTTGTGACAAAACACTGAGGTGTGAACAGGGGCCATAGAAATGAATGGGATTCCTTATCCGGAGAGTCTTGTCACGCTTAGCTTTGAGCGACAAAATGTCTAGGTTCTGTGAACGGGGACTAAAGGCGCCCACACACTGCAAATTTCGGCCGGTTTTTGTGGAACACGGACTGATCGAAGGAGCTGGCTGGAAAATGTTTGTATGATAGGAGCTGCATGCTCTCATTGGGTATGTTGACAGCGGCCGCTGTCAAAATACAATGCAGACAGCAGGATTTCTCGATTGACACACTCCTAAGTGTTGATGGAGGAATCTGCTCCATTTTTGTCATTCAGCCCCGGGGTTGAACAAGAAAAATAGATCAGTGTATGCAGGGGCGTCCCGAGGCTGGGTGACACCCGGAGCGTTTACCGGGTGAGGGTGCACCCCCACCACTGAGTGTATGGCCAACCTAAAGGTGCCCATACACTGGCCAAATTTCGGATGGTTTTTAATGTACCGGCTAAAATTGTCAAGTGTGTGGGGCTGTCGGGAACCTTTCACCCGGCATTCCTCGATCAGCTGATCGAAGGAGCCGGCTGGAAAATCTTTGTGCGATCAAAGCCCGCAGCCAATGAGCTGCCTGCTCTGATCGGGTATTCTGACAGGTGTCGGTGGAACCTGTCAGAATATGATGCAAACAGCAGCGACTCCTGGATCGACACGCTGTTTGTGTTGATGGAGGAATTGCGTCAATTTTTTTCGTTCAGCGCATGGGTTGAACTAACAAAATTGACAGGTGTATGGCCAGGTTGAAGGTGCCCATACACCATACGAATATCGGACAATTTTCGCTTGCGATCGCGTTTTTATCTGATATTCGTATGGTTGATGGGCAGTGTACAACTGCGAATACTGTACAATCGTAAGATTTTTGACTTTCCAGCAGGTTAGAAAACTGCGGTCGATTCGTACGATTTTCGCAAGGTTGGTGGCGTTTCCATACGTCAAAAATCATATGATTAACACTGCTCATGCGCAAATGAAAATCTGTGCCGTCAATTAACAAAATTCGCCCAGGTGATTTCTGTTAATGACCGCTAATTGAACTGTGCGATGGTTGGTGCATGATGGGGCCGCCATACGAAAATCGTACGACGGTTTGATCAGGCGAAAATATTCGTCCGATGATTGCAAGGTGTATGGGCACCTTTAGGCCACATTCACACTGCACAATTCGCAAAACGTTTGTTGCACGATTTGCATTTTGCGCGATACCGCACAAATGCTTGCATTGAGCAAGCGAGAATCGCGGCAAAATACGCTCCAAAAAGGGTCCAGCTGTAGCGACACACGACCCGCGACAGCAGGACCCTTTGCCCCATTGCAAAGCATTGAAGAGCGATATCGCGCGGTAAATAGCCGCGATATCGCGGGAATTACCGCGCGATAAATCGCTCAATGTGAACGGGGCCTAAAGGTGCCCATACACTTTACAACCATCGCAAGACCTTAGTCTTGCGATGGTTTTAAAGTACTTAAAAAAACGTACGATCTGCCCATCTTGGACAGGCAGATCGTACCTGCAATCATCGCAAGCCCGCCCCCATGAGGGGCGGGCTTCCGATGACTGCAATGCTGAAAGGGCAGTGTGCGCATGCGCACACCGGCCCGTTCGGCAGTGATCTCTCGATCATGTTAACAACCAGTCGAAAATCGTACGATTCTCGGCTGGTTTTCCAACATGCTCGATATACAAAATTCGTGCGACCGTACATTAGAAACGGTCGCACACCTTTCATACACTGCATGATTCTCGTACGATCACGGGATTTCCTGCAATTCTCGTATGAGAGTTGTGCAGTGTATGGGCACCTTAAGACTGAGGCAGAGAAAATCTGGAGCGGTTCTGCGTGGCAACCAATCAGCTTCAAGCTTTCCTTTTCAATGCTTATCAGTTCAAACTTAAGATAGAAGCTGTTTGGTTGTCATGCACAGCTGCTCCAGATTTTGTCTGCTCCATTTTTGATAAATTGCCCCCACAGTGTTCAGAGGTCAGTAGTAAGTGCATAAATCCCCCTCATTGCTCTGGAAGGTGTCACCTGAGAAAGTCGGGAGGTATGCACGCAGTCACAGTTGTGTGTCGGTGATCTAAGCCATGTCTATATACACCTGCATTGTGTGTACACACCTCCCTCACACAGCCCTGTCAGGGGCGGCTCCTCTCACAGCCCGGGGCCAGGAGCTTTGTAATGAGGGAGGAAACCACAAACCTAAACTGCTCATCATTACATTCTCACTGTGACCCAATCATTGGAAGAGAAGGACGGGAAGACCAGGAACTACACCCTTCATATGCGATCTCATGAGGCAGAAGAAGGACCTCTCATTTCTATGTGGGAACCTTGTGTATTCCTCGCAGGTCAGTCACCTTCCATTCATTTATCAGTATATCAGTCTGTTGTCTGTCATGACGGCTCTGTGAAGTCTGGAGCAAAGTCAGCCTGAAGCCGGCCATACACTGAGAGAATTGTGGCTGATTCACAGGAATCTGGTGATATTCTAACAGTGTATGGGTGGCTCTGCCGGCTCGACAAAAGCTGAGTACTCCGTAAACTTTTGTCATAGGAGCCGGGGTGAAAATTGTCAGCCAATCAGCTGAAGTCGGTGTTTGGGTATTCTGAAGGCGGTGGGCGCCAGCTGTCGGAATACAATAGCCTGGCGGGGAGACTCCTCCATCCACTCTGCGATCTGTTAAACTGGCCATATACTATACAATCCGATTGTAAAATCTCTGTACAATCTCCTTTAGATTGATCAAAACTATGAGGGCAAACGTAAACCATTCATTCAATTAGTGTGAAATGAAGCGGGACATTGTACTGCAATGCTGATGGCAGCTCTAAAGGGGATTGTACATATAGCTCATGGTCAGCCTTCAGGGGTCACCATACATGTTACAACCTGTCCATACAATCTTTGTATAACCTAATTTAGATTTACAATCAGATTGTAGTGTGCGATGAGCTTTACATTTCTTTGTGTAGTTTGGCCCGTGGTAACCAATCAGATCCCTGGTTTCAGGTCCTATCGGAGATGGAACGTTATTGGTGACTGTGGGCATCGGTTTCAGGAATGTTTTGTGTTGCGAGAGCCCAGCTGGTTTATTTGTCAATATTTGTTGTCCGGTTGAATACCGGGGATTCCTGAGGACCTTACTGTGGAAATGCTTTCACAATCCCTTGTTACTATAAGGCTACATTCACACTTTCCTCCTGCGTTGTGTTATTGAACACCTTCCTGCCGGCTGTACATGTGAATATACCACAGAACGGTGGGTGAGAGTAAAGCTTCATTCACACACAACGCAAGCAAAATTGTATATTGCGTGTATATATATATATATATATGTGTATATACGAGCGTCTATGCACATATATACATATATATGTGTGCACTATACGCAATCCCAGAATGCATCACGCGTAATGGAATTTTTCATGTGCTGTACGCATGTATATACATGCTTAGGCGCGTAAATACGCAGAAAGACGCTGCACGGACGCATCTGTTCCATTCTGTTTTTGCGCATATATACGCTACGCAAATATACGGCTCCATACGCGGCTGTGTGTATGGAGCCATTTATTTGCATATGTAGCATATGGTACAATACGCACGTAGGCGCGTATATGCGCGGCAGTGTGAATGAGGCCTAAAGCTTCGTTCACACTTGCACTTGTATGCAGAGATCTGCCTGCAATATCTGTCAGATGTAGATGCTTTGTGTACACACGATGCACATTTACACACATGTAATGTTAGATGCATCTGTCCTTTGTCCAGTGAAGTAGCCAATGAGATTTCAGCAAATAAACATGTATTGCATTTACATGCGTGTACATGTGATTGGTGTGTTTAGAAGTGAAATCGATTCCTGGACGCACGTGGCTTCAATTTATTCTAAATGCAGATAAAAGCATTGAAATGCAATGTGTAACTAGACCCATTGGAAATCATTAGATGCCTATAGAAGTGGTTAGAAAGCTATTTTAAATGCATATAAACGCATCTAATCGCACCTGTGTGCATGTAGCCGTAATGCTAGGCTGTCGCATTAATGTGTCCGGCCGACACTGCTGTCCCGTGCTGAGAGCGTGCTCGCTGTCAGCACAATGACAGAGTGTCACCAACACCTCCCAGTCTGTTTACCTTTGGGTGCCAGTGAAATAGGCTCCCAATCATGTGACCACTGTGACAGCCGATCACATGACTGAGAAGCTCGCCTTCGACTCCTTAGAGCTGGCAGCAAGGGGTTAAAGCAAACAAATTGATCGGAGAAGTCTTCTGTGTTTACATGTGTTCAGAGTATGTGACCTGCCCCTGGATTTCTATTTTCTCCAAACTTAAATGCACCTAAACGCAGGGAAATGCACATTATAAATCATTATATGGTATAGAAATGGCCAATAAACGCATGTATCTCACTGCCAGTGTGAACAAGCCCTAAAGGTTTGAATGGAACACTTCTGACAGCCAGATAGACGGATTTTAAAACTGATAATAGACGTAGCCCAATACTCAGATGTATAGGAGTCATTACATGTATGTGTACATGGGACTTACATCATCAGCACTCATCTCCACTACGAGGCTCCGTTCACACCTCTGCAATGTGGGAGCGTGTACAGAAACCACTCATACACACGTCATCACATAGTCATCACATAGTCATCACAGTGGATTGCAACACAATGGATTGCAACTTATTACCATGCGTGGTGTGATGCAATTAGATGTGGTAGGCAGCCCAATCAAAAGAATGAGCGTCTCTACCACAACGCACGTGGAATGTTGCGTTGAAGTGTCTGTGTGAAAGAACTACAAATCCCATTTATGTCTGTATGAGGGACACACAGCTGTGGAGAGAGACGTCATGTTTGGGGTTGGATAGAGTGACAAAGGATTAGCTGGGTTCACACCTGAGCCCGGGGAACGTGCACAAGAACACATCTTTTTTGCAGACATGTTAAAGATGTCACCAGCAGACCATATTGAAGTGAAGAACACGTCTGTTTATTGACGCTTCATGTCAAAACCAATGGCAACGTTTCGGGGGCACACAGGGTCCACTTCATCAGGGCGGGAAAATGATTTCAAGCCTGATGAAGGGGACCCTGTGTGGCCCCGAAACGTTGCCATTGGTTTTGACATGAAGCGTCAATAAACAGACGTGTTCTTCACTTCAATATGGTGTCCTGGTGACATCTTTTAACTAGTTTTAATATTGGCGGCGCCATCCGCGGTCACTTTGAGCGCCCACGCTGACAGGCATACCCGGTAAGGAGTGCAGCAGGATTCTGGCATACATATTTTTTGCAGACATGCTGTAATGCTATTCATTCCTAATAGCATTCCAAGCGCTCCTGCCAAAGCATGTGGTGTGTCACAGCATGCCAACACACGTGGTAGAAAAGGGGTGTGTGTGTGTGTGTATGCACTTTCTTTTTAATGGCTGCCCAAATGTGCTGCACCTTGACTCATGTTAAACGTGCATACATGCGCACGCTGTCGCATACACAGGTGTGCACCTAGTCTAAGGCTACTTTCATACGGGACTTTTCTGTGCGTCTGGGGATACTGCAGCAAGTACCTGTGGATTTCTGCGGCAGGAATCTCAGGTGGCTCCATGCAGATGTGGGTGCTGTGCCCATTTAAGTGAATGTTGCCGGCTGTCTCATTTATCGGCAGTCTGCCTCTAATCGTATTAGGAACAATTACCTGCAGATTGGGATAGATGATTGTCCCTGGATGCAGACGGATGGCGCCCAGGGACAAGCATCTATCCTGATCCTCAGGTAATTGTTCCAAATACAATTACATGTGGACAGCTGCTGTCAGCCACAGACTGATCCGTCTGCTGTCAGCCTGTCATTCACTTAGGGTTCACACCTAGGCGATTCAGCCGATGAGCTATTTTCACACGCTTTTCAATGCATAGAGATGTCTATGGGACCACAACCGCCCGAAAATAGCTCCTGCGCCTTTTTGCGCGACAGGAGATTTTGGCCGCACGACGCAAAAGTGTGAACAGGCCCCAGTGACTTCAATGGGAATCTGTGTTTTGCGCGATATCGCGCAGCTAAATCTGATATGATTTTTTTTAAATTCAGCACGGTTCCATGTGGCTCTATCCACACAGCTGCATCATCCATTCACAGATCTTTGTGACTGGAGAAACTACAAGTCCCATCAGCCAGTATGACATAGGGACTTGTGGTTCTCAATGGGATAAAAGTCACCGCACTTGCAGTCCATTCACTCATCCTCCCATCCATATTACTGAATGTCCATAGCTCGGTTCGAACATGGACAGGACTCTGCAGGAGCCAGAGCATTGCACCCCCAATCTACTGATCACAGTTGCCATGCGTTACTGGCTCCTATGCAAAAACATACTAAATGCACCTTTTTTTTTTTTATAAGGAAGTATGCATTTGTTTAGGTTTTTTTATAAGGTGGAATTTCCTGTGGGATACTAAACTGACAGCAGAATGGTAGCTGACCTCCTATCATAACATTGTTCTCTCTAACACCGCCTACAGCTCTTCTCCCTATGGTGTCCCCCTTCCTAATTGTAATAAATAGGCATGTGCCCTACCCCCGCTCCATAATGCAAAGCCAGTGACCTATCAGCAGGCCCATATGGGGGGGGGGGGACATGTCACTTTTTTATAGGCACTTGGAGAGGGTTATGTGGCGTGCTGCAGAAGCAAACACCAAGGAAGGAAGTGAATCTGCTGAGATCTTATGCTGTCCTCTAATAGTCCTGCTGCTATGTTACTATTCTTAGTATCCTCATGGGTCCACTTTAAGATCTATCAGACAATCTAATGACTTGTAGTCAAAACCATTCTACAGACCCTTCAAAGTAAAGCTGAATACACAGTTAGAATCACGGTCGGGAATTTTTTTGGATTTTTCTATTAGTTAATGCAATCGCTTTGACAATAGAGGCGGATACAGTTGAAGGGGCCGGGTGGAAAGTTTTCTGAAATGAACTAATTCTAAACGATGAGTTTGGTTTTTGATTGTCAAAAATTGTGCTTCTTGCAATGCTCCTGTGCAAAGGGAATTTTGGAAATGGAAAGTTCTGCACCTGTCATGAACATTCACTCGCTTCCCATGTGTGAATGAACTCTGCAAAGACATTGCTGAAAATATTTTATGATAAATTGTACTTCTGTCATATTAGAACACAGACGTTATCATCAGTGCAAACCCATGTGATCCATGTACAAATTCATACCAGAGTGTTGCACTAATCGCATGTTTACAGTATGCATGGAGTCAGCTTTCAGGCCAATCTGGAAGCCGGGGGGTGGGTAATGACCTGCTGCCTGGCTTCCTGATTGGTCAGCTTCCCTACCAATCTCTAAGCCGGTTGGCGAGTCATTACACGATCAGGAAGCTGGGGGGCAGGTAATGACTCGCTGGTCGGAGTCATTACACGCCGCCTGGCTTCCTGATTGGCCGGGAAGCCAGCTCCATGCTCACTCATCACCAAGTGACGAGGGAGCATGGAGTCGGCTTCCCGGCTAATCAGGAAAGTGGGGGGCATGTAATGATTCACCGCCTGACTTCCTGATACCGGAAGTTCCGGTATCAGAATAGGCATCGGGAGCATTTGGGTGAGTATGAGTATTCGCCCCAAATACTCTGTATCACCACTGATTACAATGCAAGTATCGGTGTATCCCTACCAGCCAAGTAAAGGCTATAAGCATTTCCAAGCAGATTAATGTTCCTGTGACTACAGTTGCAAATATTAAGAAGTTTAAGATCCACGGGACATGACGGCAAGAGGAAAATTGATCCCAGATTGAACAAAAGAATAGTGGGAATGGTAGACAAAGAGCCAATAAAAAACTTCTAAAGAGATACATGAGATACATGAGAGATACCTGAACTCCAAGATCAAGGTACATTAGTGTCTTATCGCACCATCCATCAATTTTTGAGTGGCAGTGGGCTCAAAGGAAGACTTCACTGTTGAAAGAAAATATAAAGCCAGACTGGAGTTTGCTACAATGCATATTGACAAGCCACAATGCTTTTGGGAGAGTTTGCTCAAGAACAATAGGCCAAACTACCTGCTGGCAGGTGCAGAAGTACAAAATATCAAGTTAAAGGTCCCATGATTTTTGTCCATGTTTTCATTTAAATATTCTGTTTTCTTTGGTATGGGATAAGCAATGATGGATGCCAATTACTTTTGTAAGTTTCAAGTTATTTCAAAAGAAAATTGTGGGTGGTTCTTTTTTTTATGGAAGGGTACCACAAGGTGTGTGTTATATAAACCTTGAACCTTGACACGTTTTCTGGCAAATGTTGTAAAACTTTAGATGAATCATGCAGGAAATAGTGCTCTCTGTAGAAGGAGGTAACTAGTTCTGAAGTGTATGTAAAGTGCATGTCAAGCCTAGTTTTGGTATCGGGATTAAAACTCTTAAGATTTTTTTTCTTCTTGCTATCCAGGGTTCCATTACGGAGATTTACTCAAAAGAACTATTTCCTTTCCCTTAAATCCTTGACTGAAGTGAGAAAAACAGTTTTCTGCATGGCAATGTCTTGACTATATAGTAACAGTAAAATTCAGTGCAAATAACCAAAGTACATAATACTGTACATTGTACCCACATTTCTGTTACAAATATGGCTAATTAGTTGTCATTGATGACCAGCAAAATTTCTGGGGCAGCGAACGTACTAAAGCCAGAGTTTGTATTCATAATCTCACTAGTTATTAATATCTTTACTTTTATATGCTATAGTTTGCACTGCAAAAGGAAAAAAAAAAGTTCTGTACAGCAGAAGTTCTAGAGACGCAGGTAGGACCCATGCTCACCTGAGTGAAGCTTTTTTTGTGTGCATGTTTTTGCACATTTTCCAGACACTCCCATTGAGGCGAGGTGTAGACTTGGGTGGTTGCACACAGCGGTTTCCGTGCGGCCCCATTGATCTCAATGGGATTATATCCGCACAGCAATCACTGAAAAGAGGTACATGTACCTTTTTTTTGCGACACGCATCGCGTGCTTTTTTTTTTAACGAGCAGAGTAGTGGCAGGAAGCAGCGGGATCTGCTTGGCGCGACTGGAGTGTCATTCCCACAAATGGCACCACCAGCATGATCTGCGGTGGTGTGCGATTCCATGACTGCACGGTTTTGTGCACGATTGCCGCACAGTCACGGATCGCCCAAGTGTGAACCTGGCCTGAAGTTTTTGGGGCGATTCTGCCTAAAGGAGGGCCAGTGCACACCTAGGCAACACCCCACCGCGCGGCAATCGTGCATTATTCCGCGCGGATTGCCGCACGGTGGTGAGGAGTCACCCATTATTTTGCAATGGCACCCCAGTCACATCGTGCGGTTTCCCGCCGCGATTCCGTCCGTGTTTCTGAACATGATTGCAGCTAAAACAGCCACGCATCGTGTATCACTGAAAAAAAGGTACTTGTTTTAGCCACGATCGTGTTCGGAAACACGGGCGGAATCTCGCGCTATCCGCCTGGCACGACTGGAGTGCCATTGGAAAATAATGGCACCGACAGGGTGATCGGTGCACACCTGTGCGACTCCTGACAGCACGGCAATCCATGCGGAATCATGCACGAATGCCGCACGGTGGGGTGTCGCCTAGGTGTGCATCGGCCCTGAAGCTTGTGTACTTTTTTGAGCAACATGATTCAAGCTACAAATGGCACAACGCTCAGAAGTGAATGGACAACATTGTAAACCATGGGATTCTTCTTGTTGCGCACGTGTTACACATGCTTAAGTGTGAATGAGGCCTTAAGCCAGGCACAAAAAGGAATGATTTATATGTCTCCATAGCCTATCATTTTTATTGTTTGGATCCTTGATAAAAGTTGGAAATGCAGATAACATCTTTTTTTTCCTTTTTTTTGCCCAAACTTATTTTTTTTGCATTTTTTGTAACATACAAAAAACTTGCTTTCCATGGGAACAACAAAAAGGTATGTAAAAGTACAAAGGAAGAATAAATAGCCAAGAATCAACGCTCTTTTACCTTTTTACCTTTTTTTAATTGCTATACTGCCTTGTATTGTATGTACTGCTTACTGTACTCTGCAGTGCAAACTATAACATATACAAATAAAGATAATCATAACTAGGGAGATTATGAATACTGTCACTAATCACTGGCTTTAGTACCTTCACTGCCCCAGAGATGTTTCTGCTCATCAATTACAACTACACTTTAAAAAATAATTTGTTGGATTTAATTAAAAAAAATTATCGCAGCGTTTTGCAATCAGCTTTTTAAGTATTTTCAGATAAATTAGAATTAAAACAAATGCTTAACCACAACTTGCAGTTCTGTTTAAAATTCAACAAGTAGTACTGGGGTGCTCACCCCACCACACACAACCAGCATTGGGGGTCACAGCCCCCCTCTACACACACCCAGTGCTCACCCCCTACCCCCCACACACACAATATTGGTGGTCCC
>NW_017307182.1:26932-52522 GCF_000935625.1 Nanorana parkeri
CGGTTAGTAAGAGCTTAGACAGATAAATGAAAGTACTGCTGTCTGCCTTCTCCTTGGTTTTCCTGCTCGAACTCCATAAGTGAGAGATATCATATATCAACATTTCATTAAGTTTTATGGGCACAGCGGGGAGTGAGGTGATGGTACCACATTGCATCTTGCTGCGCTGAAAATGGTATGCAGTACTTTTTTTTCAGCACACTTCACCGGTGCATTGCGGTACAAATTGCCTTGGCTTGTGTTGGTGCTATGGTGGAAAAAAAACATCCAACGCATCATGTGTGAACCCACCATCAAAGCACATTTTTAAACAGTTTCTAGGAGGATTCCTGCCCCCTGCCCCCACAGTAATATCCAGATTCTAAACCACACAACCCCAAAGGAGATCTTACCTGATCCCTGGCTTTCCTGACAGCTTCTTGTCTAACTATTCCACTTCTCAAAATGGAGTCGGATTCCAGTTCCTTTACCATATGGATGAATCTATTTAGCGATTGGCTAATTTTCCTTGGCCAGCCCCTTCCTACATAAAATGATGTGTTGTATGAACTTAATTTCATTAACATTTTGGTACAACACCCAGTTTTTTTATTTTACTAATTAAGCTGTGTTGATTAGGAAATTGTTTTCTTACATTGTACTTACACAGGATGTTAATTAAAACAAGCAACTTGAATATTTTCAGTTATCTTAACTTTCTTACATAAAAGTAGCTGATGCCAGGAATTATTTTTTGAGTGTACTGAGTCATAATTGTAACAGAAATGTGTCTGTACTATGGATTATTTTGTACTTGGGTATGGCACTTGCCATTAGGAGAGAAACTTGATCCACCTAAATCATGTTAACTGCAGTATTTCCAAGATGATTTGTGGTTAATATTCCATATTACAGTCTGTGTGTCTGGCTCTGTACTAATTGAGTTTTACAAACAAAGGGTAATTGCGTAGAAATAAGTACATGAACATAAACACATGCAGCCTCATGCATTATGATTCTTTGTGAAATCCGTTCACAGAAACAAAAGACTAATATTAGTATCTAGATGTTACACCTGGGAGAAGTTTTTGTCAGTCATCTGTCAGTTTTTCTATTTTTTTGGGGGGAGGACCCCAAAGGTGTGGCTTCCAGTTCAACATATTGCAAATCTCCGTTCAACCACTGAGATACCTTATACATTTGGGTACATACAGAGGCATGCGGCTCTCTTTCCCCCTCCCCTCCTCTTGTCTGACAGCGCAATGTATCACTTAAAGAAGAACTCTGGACAGAATAAATCTTAACCCTCAACCCCCCAACTGCAATTGTTAAGTGCTCATTTTCGTCTAGTGTCAGAAATAACAAAGCTATACTCATTCAAAACTTTAGCCTGCCTGGCTTGTCCTTGCAGCCTCTCTCCCCCTCTGCTCCAGCAGTCTAAGAACCTGTGGGTTATCACGTCTAATACAGTGTATTAAATGTGAGGACGCTGAGTAACATTATACCACCAGAGAAGAGAGCAGAGAGGCTGCAGGGACCGGTCTAGCAGCCGAGGTGCAAGAGTGTGTATCTTTGTGTGAGCCTAAACGAAAACGAGCATGGGTAGTGCATGGGTAGCCCCAGTGCAAGGGTTAAGATTTCTTCTGCCCGGAGTTCTTTAAGTACCCCTCACCCACTCATCCCACCTCAAACTAACCACTGAACCATCACCTTCTCACATAATTCATTACCACAGCTACCTCATGTATCATTTCCCCCTCCTCTTTTAGATTGTAAGCCCTCAGGGGCAGGGCCCTCCTTACCATCTTGTCTTGAATTGTATTGTGATTGTAATGTCTTCCTTATATTGTAAAGCGCTGCGCAAACTGTTGGCGCTATATAAATACTATGTAATAATAATACCCTGTGTTGACCCATAGGGGTAGACTCTTCAGCCCTGTGTAAGCTTTAAGTCGCAACTTTGAGCTTACAAAAGGCTAACTCTCTTCACTCCTTGCAACTGAATGGAGTACAGGAGAGCAAAAGGTTGGCAAGTCTGTGCAGCTGGTACGTTGGTAATAAAGTGAACCTTGTATTAGTCTCAAAAGTGCCACTGGGCAGAAGGCGCTGTGCAATACAATGACAGCTGCCACTGCCTGCACCTGTTCACAGGCCGTCCCGTGTATTTGCACATGCTGTAATTACCTGCGGAGGATCTCACCTGGCCACAAACAATCTGCATCCAAGTGCGGTCGTCTGCAGGTAATGTCAGCATGTGAATGGCTGCGGCCAGTGGTAGCTGTCGTTGCATTGTACAGCGCCTTTCCTCTGCAGCAGATCGTATAAGTCTCAGAGAGGAATTTGTGAGACTTGTGCAATCGGCCCCATTCACAAGTATGACATCCATCTCAGGAAAAGTATTCTCTGTGACAGTATTCTCTTTGACAGAATACTTGTATTGTATAATGATAAGCAGATAAGTGTAACTATATGGGACCCCACAGCAGTAATGGTTACATTTAAAATGATAACATTGTATCTCCTGTTACTAAGATGTATTTATTTCCTATGAGCTCCATCTAGTAGCTGTGATGTGGTATTTTACTAATTAATTTCTGCCCCAAATATTTAATGAACATTTGATCAGAAGTGAAGAATTACATTCAGTTTGCCCCATTCTTCCAACAGTTGTGTCTTTTGCACAGAACAAATGTGCATGCAGTTTCTGTGGATATGAATAGCTATAATTAGATAGATAGATTGATTGATCGATCCATCGATCTCTGAGTATTTCCACGTTTTGCAGTGAAACCTGAGAAACCCACGCTATACGTTTTATGTGTTCCTATTCACATAGCATAACTAACATGCTTCCTATAAATATCTACCTTTCTAGTTGTTTCTTTGGAGCAGTTTTTACAAAGGACACTATTGGTAGCTTCTGTTGCTTAGAATAAATGACAATATGGAAATAAGGGATAAAATGTTTTTGTTAAATGTGCTTTAACATGCAATGTACCACCCAAGCCTTGAGATCTTTAACCAGTTGACATCCGCGGTGTTAAACCCCCTTCCCATCCAGGCCATTTTTCAGTATTCAGCGCTGCAAAAGGAAAAATTATTGCATTTTTTTTTTAAAGTTATTTTTTCATTATATTACAAAACAATGATTATTACCCATATTTTTGGTAATATATAAAAGACAGGGTCACGTCGGGTAAATGTACACCAAACATGTCAAGCTTTAAAATTGTACGCACCCGCGAAAACGTCTAAAGGGGGCGTGGCTCAGCGGACATCTAAAGACGCCCGCTCAGATCTATAGAGCGGCCGGCCGGGAAGTGGTTAAAGGCTCAAATATGTTTCACTAAGGAATCCATATCAAGTAAATATCCATGGCCCAGCAAAGTATTTCTTTACATTTTAGCCCAAGAACTTAGTCATCATGTTTTTGAACAGCTAGCTCCAACTTTCCCAGCTGGGCTTCCCTGAACTTCCTGTCCAGTACAAGATCACAAAGGACAGAGCAGTTGCCAGTGCCTTTCCATCTACTAGCATGGAGGAAGGAGGAGCAGGGAACAGATGAGTGGTTTGTCTTGCTCTGCCTGCCTGTGTATAGGTGGAGACACACACAGCTTACTACTGCACACAAAAATGGCTGCATAGGACTCTGCAAGGGAAAGGAGCCCCCTTAAAAATAGGATATGATGGCCAGTGCTCAGGGATCAGCTGATTCTGCCGGAAACTAAAACTTTAAACATCAAGGAGCAACATCCATTGTAAGTGATGTAATCAGCATTTGAAATAGCTTAAAAACCTTTTGACTTTTTAAAATCAGAACGGACAGTGCAGCACATCTAGTTTACAACTGATAATGAGATCTGCCAGAACAGTACAGGCAGGTTTAATCATGCCAAACATAACCCTCCTCCTTAACATTAAATTACAAGGGGAGAGCTAACTAAGGGTTTTCAACAAGTAAAAGGTAAGCGGCAATTTTTTTTTTTTTTTTTTTTTAATTGTGCTGTGTGAATGGTAACATTTCAATAAAAAGTTACCCCATTTGGCTGTAAAAGTGTAAATACACTTTAAAGTCATATGAAAGAAAAAAAAAATGATATACTGAATACTATTAGTACACGTATTTACTGCAAATAGTTATAAAAATACATTATTTTGTGATAGTGACACTTTAACCACTTGAAGTCCGCGGTGTTAAACCCCCTTCCTGTCCAGGCCATTTTTCAGTATTCAGCGCTGCGGTACTTTGACATTTATTCCCTCATGCAACGCTGTACTGAAATGATTTTTATACCATTTTTTGGGGACAGATAGAGCTTTCTTTTGGTGGTATTTAATCACCACTGGGGTTTTAATTTTTTACTATATTAAGGAAAAATTACAGAAAATTAAAAAAAAACTGTTTCCCCTATATTAAATTCTAAAACATTTATTATTAACCAATTTTTTGGTAAAATATAAAAGGCGGGGTCACGTCGGGTAAATAGAAACCAAACATGCCAAGCCTTAAAATTGCACACGCGTGCAAAAGCTTACTACAATACCCAAAATTGGCCATAGGCGATGCTTTAAATGCTTTTACCGCTCGTCAGTTTAGTGTTATCAGTGATTGATGGCCCTAAAATTATTGCTCTCACTCCGATGTTCCCGGCGATATGTAACGTGTGTAGCGCAATTGTCGTTTTTGCTCGCTGGCGCAACTGACGCATATTTACGTTTATATGTGCGTAAACGTGGGGGTGGGGGACTTAAACATTTTGTTTTTTTTTTAAACTTTTTTTATATGTTACTTTCTTTTTTGTTACTTTTTTTATTTATATATATTTTTTTTACACTTATTGTTAAAACAGCCGGTAACCTCTTTAAAGAGGCAAGTTTTTTCTGCCCGCGCCCCCCAGCAGGAACAAAATGCCGTCTAATGACGGCAACCCGCCAATGTCAGTCTGCCGTCCGTCCGTTTTTTCAGAATGGGCAAGCGGTTAAGAATGTTCTGATAAGGAGTAGAATTTGTGGCATTAATTGTGGAATTTGTAGAATTAATATTAGGGATGCACTGATATATCGGCCGCCGAAAATTATCGGCCAAAAATTGCACTTTTTGGCATTATGCCGAAGTGGCATTTTCCTGCCGATACATCGACGCATCCCTTCTGTGAGCTGTGAGCAGCAGGCGTCTCCTCCCACACCGCTCAGCCTCCTATCACAGTCCGGCAGAGCGGTGTGCGGCTGCGCTGTCACAGGAGGCTGAGCTCTCCTCCCTGCACCGCTCGCTCAGCCTCCTGTGACAGCGTGTCAGAGAGGAGAGCAAGGTACAAACACTCAGTGATCGCTGAGTGTTTGTAGATAATTGAGGACATGGTATGTGTACTATATCCTCAATTATGAATGAATGGGAGTGATCTGCATCACCTCCTGTTCATTCATAGTTGTGGTTATAGTAAACATACTCTGTCCTCATGTTATCAGTGAACAGGAACACTCATAGAGGATTCCTGTTCATTGATAACAGGGGATACAGAAAAAAAGGGAAATGTGTGTATATAATGAAAAAAGTACTGAACATTTTGAAAAAATCCCCTCCTTTTTCCTACATTATGTTATGAAACATTTAATATTACCCAATTTTTTGGTAAAATATAAAAATGGGGTCACATCGGTTAAATAGATACCAAACATGTCGAGCCTTATCAGGATCGCGCCGGACAAACAGGAAGTCGGGTGGAGAGTCATTACTTGCCGCCCAGCTTCCTCATTGGCTGGGAAGCCAGTTTCATGTTCCCTCGCGGCACTGCCGGTCAGAGGAGATCTCCCTCTGACTTGAAGTTCCGGTATCTGGGTAAGTATCATAGCAAATACTCGGTATTGTCACCAATACTGATACTAGTATATGTACCGGTGCATCCCTACTTTTTATGAATGATATTTATCCGTATACACCTCCCTGGTGTAGCTATCCATAAGCGCTGAGACTGCCACTGCGTGCCACTATCTTGGATGTGATGTCAGCAGCAACAATTAACCATACATTGTTTGTGCAGGGGTAGCCCCACTGCAGGGGTTAAGTTTAACTCTGCCCAGAATTCTCCTTTTAAACTTTAAAAATGAAAGCTAGAAGCTGATTGGTTGGCTTGGACAACCACTCCCGATTCTGCCTGCTCTGGTGTTTGTGAAGCAAAATGATGGAATTTACCAAGTTGAAGATAATCAGTGTGCACTGCAGAAAATAAGGAAAGAACCCTGTCACTCAGCCAGATGCTAAAACAACTTGAACAGCAGGAAGGTTCATGTATCTGATTTATGAGTTGATGATTGGAAGTGTGGAATGCCTGGACTTGTTTGTCTTACAACAATAAAATGGCATTTAGAACCCCAGCAAATGTAAACAGGATTGTGGTTGCAGTTTATGGCATAGAGAAATGTCAACGATTGTGCTAACAAGCTATGAATCTGAATGTATTCTGCCAAACTGAGCTCAGTGTTGCATGAATTCTTCTGTACAGTAAGTAACAAACTGTATGAGGTCACTGAAAAGTTGCTTGCTTGCCTTTTGCTTATTTATCTGCACAGGCCTGACTATTACCAAGAAACAAAAAAGTTTAAATGAAATGATTTTGATGCATTTATGTGACAATTTTACTGTATATTTGATACTTCACTAAGTACATAATGCCAACATGGAGACCTTAGAACTCATTCACACCCTGCACCTTGAAAAAGAACATGAGCTTCTTTTCAGACAGAATAGAATAGAGTGTTTCAGCCTCAAAGACTTTAACTCTTTCACTGCCACCGACATATGTTATATGTTGGTAGCAGCTGTCCCCTGTAAACAGACTAGCTGCTGGGAGTCTGTTTACCTGTGCAAAGCCAACTGACCGCTCTACACTGGAAGCAATTCCGCTGGCCGTAAAGGGGCCAGTAAATGTGTGACGTCCACCCCCCCCACCCGAAATCCCTTGCCTTGCTTATTGGGCTCTGCTGCCCCTCTGCTGGCCTGGGATCAGCATCGAGTGTTGGCGGGTAACAGGGAGAGAGACCAGCAAACATTTGTTCACTAAACTTGTCTCTTCTGAATGAAAGCAGAAGCAACGATAATTTAATCACTTCCGGTTTCTGAGCTGTCATTTCCCGGCTACAGAATCCGGGGAAGAAGCTGATCAAGCACGATCTGTGCTTGATCAGCTACAGTGGGCTGCAAAGGTGGCATTAGGGTCTAACAGACCTCTAATGTCTCCTTTAAAGAGCACCTTTCACCACTAAAGTTCGATCACATAGCCAGGGCCTGCGCTACCGCTAGGCAAACAAGGCAGCCGCCTAGGGCGTGCTGTCGCCCAGGGTGCAGCCAGCCCGGCTTCCTCCAGACTCCGCCAGAATGCTGGATTGCCCGCGCACACTCAGACGGGCACAGTTCCTTGCGGCCGCTTGGAAAAGCTGTGCGACTGCAAAGAACTGTGCCCGTCTGAGCTGTATCTGTGGTATCTGCCTCTAGCTCCGCAGCCTCAGAGAGATCGCTCCGTCGCTGCACTGTGGATGGGCGGAGTGATCTCTGTGATACCTCGGAGCGAAGAGACATCTGCTTGTCCTGTCCTCCCGCCTTGAGATGTACAGTGGCTAGGTGGGAGGCAAGGCATCTTCCGAGTCCCCAGCTGAGCAGCGGCGCTATGTGAGCAGGTAAGTGGGGTGTGTAGCATATTAATTCTCTCGGTCTTATCTCTTCTCTCTCTTTCTCTCTTTTCTTTTCATTCAAAAGTAGCCTAGAAAGATTGGGTCATCATTTTGCAAAAGCATATGATGAGGGAATTTGTCACAGACTGTTGTTGCATACGGTATAACAGCCAATGAGAATTTCTAGAACACTTTGGGAGAAAGGATTGGGATCATTTGACTGGCTGATGTGATGTGAAATCTCATAGTATCTTGAAAGTCTTTCAGAAGTGATGCTCAGTGGTTTTTAGGAGGAAAGATCAGTGTTGGACCTAAGGAACAAAGAGCCCTGGCGCAAGATTTTTTTTGCCCCCCCCCCAAAAAAAACCCCACAAACACCAAACACAAAACACAAACACAGTGCTCTCCTCCCGCATCGTTTGGCCGGCTCTCCTCCCGCATCGTTTGGCCGGCTTTTACTTTCTCTCCTCCCCGCTGGGACACAGAGCAGCGCCTAGCGGGGAGGAAAGAAAGCAAGGATGCGCCAATGTATCGGCAGAAAAATGGCACTTTCAGCATTTAGCCAAAAGTGCCATTTTCGGCCGATATATTTTGGCGGCCAATATATCATTGCGTCCCTAATATTTACAGCAGTCCAGAATGGCATAGGCTATAGAGGACTACACACCCCAGCAATACTTTATATAACTATAGCATTTCAGTATAAAGTACTGCTGAGATTTGTAGTCCTCTACAGAGGGTGCCATTCTGCATCCCTGGAGCGACCGACAAGCGCAGACTCCTGTCTCTCAGGCTGTCAGAATATGCATACAGAGCGTGTCGGTAACTATTTAAACCAGCACGCTGTGTGCAGCTTCTGAGAAGACACGCTACTAGCGTAGCGGGGAAGCCGGCTGCGCATTTTGCATTGCTCCCGCTACGCTAATAGCGTATCTTCTAAGAAGCTGCACACAGCAATGGTGGTCAGTGGGGGCTCCCTGAACCCTGGTTGTGGGGGGTCTGTTGTGGCCGCAGCTGCTCTATCCCTCTGCCGCCTTTCTGCCATCTGCACATCTGACACTTCCGGCCAGTGGCGTGGGGGGCAAACTGACAGTGCGGCCGTCACCGCAGCTCCCGGCCAGCCCGCCCGCATCAGACCCGGCTCCCTAATCGTCCGCGGCTCGCTCCTCAACTGGTTCCTCTGGAGGCCCTTGCGGGCTGCCCTCTACAGTGCCTGATCCAGCCAGCCCAAATCGCATACAGGCTGGATCAGGCATCTTGTTTTCCTGTTGTAATTTTCCGAATCAGTAAAAGTTTGTTTTGGCACCCTCTTTGGTTGACATACATAGTTTTGGGAGGTTTTTTTTTCCGCTGTCTTATTGGGGAGATTTTCTCTCACTTCCTGCCTCAACGCAACAGGAAGTGTTTGAAAATTGCAATGCAGGGGGACATCTCACCTTTTGACCTCATTCACATGAGAAAAGGCCGGCAGGTACAGCTCCGTGCTGCATGCGCGGCCGTATCGGGCAGCTCCCGAGAAGGACAGGGGCTGCGTATGATTAGTACACAGCCCCTGTCCTTCTCTATGGGAGTACGTGGCCGTGTGCCGCCCTATGCTCACCCGCCCTGCACTTCCATGCGGGTGAGAGTACTCGTACGCTGACAGGATGGATCCTGTCTGCGTCCGAGTCGGGACACCCGCACCCGTATGAACTTGAGATGAGTGTAGGGCGGCATATGGCCGCGTACTCCCATAGAGAAGGACAGGGGCTGTGTACTAATCATACGCAGCCCCTGTCCTTCTCGGGAGCTGCCCGATACGGCCACGCACGGAGCTGTACGTGCCGGCCTTTTCTTGTGTGAATGAGGCCTTTAACTGCGGTCACCAAAACAGGTTCCTTCACTGTAAGATTTCCCTCACTTCCTGATTCAGTAACAGTGATCCCCTGTGAGGAGAAATCTCTTTTTAGTGGGTTGATGGATTGCAATAAAAAAAAACCTAATGTGGTTTTTAATCTTTCCCACTCTATTAAAATTGCGAAACCAATGCTGTAGATAGCGTTCCGCTCTAACTTTTACTTTTTGCAGGTCTTGTAGAAAATATTATCTCTTAAATACGAAGGTGCTTTGACAACTTTTCAGGGACTCAAACTAGTCACAGCTGTGGTTTCTATTTGCCCCAGTTCATACTATGGATCTTATCAGCTTCATTAAATTTGGCAACATCTTTTAAATTGGTGATGCATTTGTTTTGTTTTTTTTTATATAATCTTTATGATGCATTTGTTTTTAATTGCCTTACGTAAGCCATGTTTATGCACATTTGTCTTTTTTTCCATCACTTTGTTTGACTAGCAGCAGACATGGTATTTGCCTTGCAAACACAAAAGAATAAAGAAAAAAGGAACAACTATTCACCTGTGATTTGAGGAAGAATACACTGTCATATCAGCCTGAGACATTAAACAATGACAACATATCGGAGAGAACAATACAACCATCTTTATTGTGTAAATGTTTGCCTGTCAGGTTTTGAGTGTGGTGCTAAATCATTGTGTTGATGGAGCTGTTGGCAGTGAAGGTAGACCTGAGATACTTGGGTTCTGAGTTATGAGCTCCAGGTCAAAGGACTCCTTCTATTGTACCAATTTCATCCGAGGCCTTGTTTACACCAGAAGTGTGTTGTCTTGCATTTTCCTTCCTCTGCGTGTACAGGAGAAAATTCATTATTTTACATTAAATCTGTCCACACCAACACATAAAGCTGCAGCACACTGGCAAAAAGTTCTTTGTGCTGCATTGAGCACCAGTTTTCCATTCAGGTTATTTTAAATAGAGGCTTTCAGATAACTAAAATGCAAGTAAATGCACTTCAATGACAGACATTCTAAAGCTGGAATGTTGTCTATGCATACAATCAGGGGCGTAACTAGCAAAATTTTGTATGCCCCCCACCCATCCCCCCCTAACCATGATGGTTTTCACACATAAAACTCCAAAACAAAATTGATTGATGGCAGAGAAAGCCAATAACTGTAAGGGGAGCCAACAACCACGTGGATCAGGGGGAGAGTTGTTTGATTAAGGCCATTCAGATAGGAAATTAAGGTGTGCTCAAGATAGCTACTGCAGCTTCAAAGGGTTATACTTGTGGAGATGCAAGTTTACAAGGAATTGAGAGTACTGAGTTTGAGTACAGGAGAGAACTTACTACATGTGTGAGGGGAATCAAAAGGAAATCCTGGAGCTCAGCTTTAACACGTGTGGTGTTGATATGGTTTCCAAAGGTGCCGATCAATGCCCCCTACTGAGGCGCTACCCTGTACTCCTTAAACTCCACTCCAGACCCACTTATACTTTACCTTGCCAGTGCTTCCCAGTCACTCCATTGGAGCATTTGTGAAATATCTGACACTTACAAGTTTCTGAGAAGCATGTGACCTCCGTTCATGTTGCAGTGTGTGGGCCTAGCGGCCAATCGCCAAGCCCAAACATTGTCACATTAGGACATGTTATCCATGCTGTGTAAGTTTCAACACCATCCAACACAGAACTTGCACATGGTTAAGACAGCAGAGGAATAGAGCAGTAAGCGTGCGAGGAAGGTTGATAAAAAAAGGGTTCAAGGTTTGCTTTTAAAGAGACATTTTTCTCTGTATGTGCTCAGTGACAGAATCCCATCTCATCAGAATCTCAAGGACTTTCCCCACTGCCCCATAGCTGCTTTTATATGGCTTGTATACTAGGGCAGGTTAATGCGGCAGAGAGGAAGTGAGTGGACGGTACAGTAAGTATGTGTCCTTATCCTCCCTGCTCTAAAGTAAGTATTTAGCTGGCTATAGATGGCTTGAATTTCAGCTGATACCTGTTAAATTGTAGTTTTTAGGCTAGGGGCTTCCCTAGATTGCTCGAATTTCAGGTGATCCCTGCTGTATTGGCCAAAATGTAAGCCATGGGGGACATTGCAAGCACCCCCAGGCTCAACAGAAGTTGAATCCAAATCAACTAAGCTGGGTGGAAACTATCAGCCGAACAATGACTGCATCATGTCAATTACAATGACTGATTGGCAGTGCTACTGTGTTTAGAAAGCCGCAGTTGCAGTGGCTGCTAAATACAATAGCCGGCAGTGGAGATTCCTCCATCCACGCTATTTATCAATTGTTAACATGAAGGGTTGCATTTAACTTTTGACAGTTATTATGAAGATTCTTATTACAATATTAGTTGGACTTGATGTGACAAGTGGGTCAAAAGGTTAAACTTTTTATTCATTGCTTCGTAAAACCTACTTTCAGAAATCAAGTAAACAAATACACATTTTTTTTTGTAAGCTTTGCACATGGTATTAGAAGTATGCTTTAAGTGTATTTCTACTTCAGCAGTCAAATTTGAGAAAACCTCTCTATAATTTTGTTGTGTGTATGTGTCCATTCACACAGCATAACAAGAAGTAATTAAAAAAAAGCTTAACCTTTTTAGTTGTTTTGTTGCAGCAGGCAAGATAGCTGAATCCAGTTTTGTTCTGAGCACCTACCCAGTAATTTGTCCTTTATAGAAAGACTTTGGACTGAAATTTGAGGATTGTATACTCATTAACTTAAAAGAGAACTATGGGGTAAGTGTTTTTCCCCATAGTTCTCTTAAGGGTCAAGGGAGGACATAAACTAGCATCCTCCCGTGACCCAAAGCTCAGTATATCGTGAGCTACAGCTCGCGGTATACTGAGACCGCCGCAGCCGGGAATTTCATTCATTTAATTGATTTTCACTCACCTCCTTCATAGTTCTCCTTTTAATTAACATACAATGCACAAGCTAAGGTTGTAATCCTTTAACCCTTTGTTAGGACAGGCAATATTCAAATATACTTTCCAATTATAATGAAGAAACCTGTAACCCCTGACAACCTCTCCTAACATTACAAAGAAGGAGAAAAAAAACATTTAAAATGACACTAAACTTAGGAGTTAAATGTTTAAAAATGCATTCAGGTCTCTTAACTATTAATAAAAATGTACCTTATTTGTGCATCACTCAGCTGTAGATCCTCAAATCATCTCTGAATTGGTGCTGACACTGTCTTCCTTCTGGAGGGTGGGTACGTTTGTTCCCTATGGTCCCTGTGTGTGTTGTGAAATAGCCACCGCTCCAAACTCACTCCTGTGATGGACTACAATCTCATGTTTAGTTTACTAATTTGTATTGAGATTGTAGTTCATTACGGGACTGAGCTTGGTGTTGCAACACACACAGGGACCATGGGGAACAAAAGTAGCCACCCTCCAGAAGGAAGGACAGTGTCGGCACAGAATTAAGAGATGATTTGAGGATTTACAGCCGAGTGATACACAAATAAGGTACATTTTGTTAATAGTTAAGACACTTGTAACAATTATAAAATAGGTGTTATCACAATTTGGCTGTGAAAGTGGAACTATACTTTAAAATTAGATCCATTTTACAGCTGGTATACCAGTGTTCTCTTTCTTGATGTCCTACCTGACCTTATAATAATATAACAATAATAATAATTTCTTAATGATGCCGTTAAATATTGGGAATATATATTTTAACAGCCTGAAGTTGTGAAAGTTGTTGGCTCTCGTCTCTAGGCTTTGCAGACAGTTTGTTTTGACATTGTGTAAAGCTGGGTGTGCAGAGGAAGTTCTGCAAAAGGCACAAGATGAAACTGATAGTGTTTCCGTGGCGGGTCCTAATGGGACCTTAATGTCAACTCGTTGTGTTCATTGTGATGAGAAGATTTATGTGGACAGCACTGCAAGAATAAGTAAAACAAGAACAGGAGTACATTCTAGACAGAACCTGCACTTTGTGTGAGCGGTGATATTTGTTTAATATAGGAACAGAGAAATTCAACTTTTACAACTTAAGGTAAGTGATTTAACTTTTTCTATGTATCCGCAGTACATAAGATTTAGAATATTCAGCATGGGTACTAACTTCCTCCTACTCTATGCTTGTGTTACAAGTTTTTGTAATGGAGTTGCTTAACATGTACACATTGTTGGTGTGATACGTGGGGGAGGAGGGTAGCAGATCCATTGGTAGGCTCCACAGTGGCATTGCAATGCTTGTAGCAGTGTTACTAGGTTGCACCTTGTGCGTGCTAAGACATACCTTTTAACTGTCCCTTTTTATAGATAGACTGTTCCTTTATTGAAACAAAATACCTCTGTCCATCTTTCCCCTTCAGATGTCCCTCTTTTTGGTCCATTTATATGTCTTGTACATATAAAAAAATTTATTATATATCTAACCAAATTGTTTTACTGCACTTACCCGTTTATCCAAACTCTACATTTTGCATTTGTTATTTTTAAAGGCCACATGTGAGTTTAATAATTCATTTTTTGCATATGACTTCTTTGTGATCGCTGTCACTGGAGGCGTGGCACCACGTGAGTAGCTTGCTTATATGCTTTGTACTATTAGGTGCCCTCTTTCTTATCTCAGAATGTTGGAGAAACAACATTCTGAGATAAGAAAGAAGTGTTAAATGCTGGTCCATAGTCTTTTTGCCTTTTGTGAATATTTTATTTTTGACTGCAAGTACAATAGTTACAATGAGACTTTGATGTAATCTAAGAAACAGTTGTTGGTCCATATACCTGTGTGACAAGCCACACCTTGTATTAAAAACACGCTTAGCACTGTTTGCCATGGTATGCTATCTATTCTGCTGTCATATTTGCTTCCTCTAATTCAGCTTCAAATGTTGGTCCATCTTCTTTTTAACATGGGTGTAGAGATGTACAGTATATTATGTTTAAAGTGACATGAGTTAAAAATGCATTCATGTACCTTTTTAATAACAAAAATGTATCTTATTTGTGTATCACTCGGCTGTAGATCCTAACATCATCTCTGAATTAATGGTGACACTGTCCTTCCTTCTGGAGGGTGGATACTTTTGTTCCCCATGGTCCCAGTGTGTGTTGTAAAGCAAGTGTATAGTAAGAGCTCCAAGCTCGCCCCTGTCATAGACTACATTTTCAATACAAATGAGTAAACTGAATGTGAGATTGTAGTCCTTCACTGGATTGAGCTTGGTGCGGTGTCTACTTTATAACACACACAGGGAACATGGGGAACAAAGTAGCCACCCTCCAGAAGGAAGGACAGTGTCGGCACCAATTCAGAGATGACTTGAGGATCTACAGCTGAGTGATACACAAATAAGGTACATTTTTGTTAATCACTAAGGTACTTAAATGCATTTTAAAGATTTCATTCCTGATTTTAGTGTCACTTTAATGTAAATATTATTGACATTTGCCATCCTATTCAATGTTCATATGTATTAGCTAAAGCCACCCATAATCAATTACCTTGAAGGAGCCACCTTCACTTGAAACAATTAATTTGGCCTACTTTCTTTCCTATCTCTACCTAGATATCCTAAGCTACAACAAACAAAGCAATGACAGACTGTAGCTGTGTGGTTGGGGCAGATTTTAGAGGGATGCAGTTGTAGTTCATTCCATAGAACAAGCATCAAGATCTGGATTGTACACTGAACTGGCTGGAAGTACTGGGGGATGATCATAATGACCATGTATGATATTTTAATTGTATATCCTAAACCAATTGGGTTAGCCTGTGCAACACGTAACCCCACAGGTGCTTGTGGCAGGGGCTGACTGGCAACTTTTAGCTCAGGGGGCAAGTACAGCCCAGAGGCCCACAGTGCAGCGACTTGGCCCCCCTCCCGCTCTGCCTCTCCCTCCGCCCCTACCTGACACTTTTACCATCCATGTAACGGTAGTGTGAATGGTCGGGCGATGTGAGGGCTCACTAGGAAGTCCATGAAAGGGGTGACTGGCTTGGGAATGGCACTCTCCTCCTGCTGGGCTCCCTACATGGTTCTGGCCTAAATCCGCTGCATGTCCGGTACTTAGGCACTCTTACCCAGTGTAGGCCACTTCTGGGCTGTGAGCTGTCGGGAGGAGCCAGACATCGTGGTGTAATGTTGAGGTCAGAGGTCAGCATGTCATACAGAAAGAAAAGGGACTTACAGTTGATCTGATTTCCTGATTCAGGTGCTCTGAGTCTGACCCCTTCTTCTGCTGCTGGTGATGGTGGGGGAGCAGCGAGGTTGCCCGCGCGTCCAGCCGACTCGTGGTGGCCCCCCCTTTTAGGTCCCGAGTAGCTGGCCAATTGCAGTTCTGCAGTCTGCCTCTCCCGCTTATGGCATCTGAGGTGGGCGGAGGCAGCGGCGGACTGACAAAACATGGGGCCCGGGGCAATATGAGAGTTTGGGGCGCCCTTGTGCTCTGCCCACATACAAGCCACACCCACATATACATTCCTGCACCCCCTGCATCCCTGTTCCTAAACTGCTCATCTCTATACCCCCTGCATCCCTCTTTCTACACTGTTCACATCTGCATTCCTCTTCCCCACCTCTGCATCCCTCTTACTACACTGTTCACCTCTGTACCCCCTGCATCCCTCTTTCTACACTGTTCACCTCTGTCCCCCCTGCATCCCTCTTCCTACACTGTTCACCTCTGTCCCCCCTGCATCCCTCTTCCTACACTGTTCACCTCTGTCCCCCCTGCATCCCTCTTCCTACACTGTTCACCTCTGTCCCCCCTGCATCCCTCCTTCTACACTGCTCAGCTCTGCACCTCCTGCATCCTTTTTCCTACACTGTACACCTCTGCACCCCCTGCATCCCTCTTCCTACAATACTTCATCTTACTTTGCTAACCCACATCCCCCTACTCTCTGCTAAGCTCTCACCCCTTGCAGCTTACCTCTAGGTAGGACTCCTGCTCCTGATACCATGGGCTGTTGGCGGTGCAGGGGGTGGAGCCAAATGTGCTGGAAGTCTCCGGTCCTTCCTGCGGCTGAAGGCATTCTGGTAGGTATGCCCAGTGGATTGCCCTGCCCCCCAAGTCATAGTGACGAGCTGATTGACAGGCACCTGTCCTCCTTCTATGCAGAGGAGCCTGGATCCCTGTAGGGAAGGAGGGGAAGAGCCTGCCAATCAAGTGGTTACCATGGCAGGTGGGCAGGACCATGAATATAGCCACAATGTGCTGAGCTACAAAGTCATGCGTTTACTTAAACTCTATAAATAAATCTAACACACTCTTAGGTATAATATAACAAAAGCACATGTGAATTCAAAGTAATTAGAAAAACGTATCACATATAAAGCATCGTGTGAAATCAATCCAAAATAATGTGTATATATAGCAACACACTAAAGGGGTAACATCACTCCCTCTGTGTCAGCAAAGTGCTGTAATTCAATATCCACCATCCAAATTGTATAAAAAAAACAGGACAAACAATTACTTAAACATGCTCAGTAAAGTGAGAAATGGCCCAGTGTCCAAAACAAGAGCAAGTGCTTAAAAAAGTTAAACCAGTGTGGTATTTATGAAGTCCTTCTCCACCTTTGTGCAGACACACACCCTACTGTGGAGGGGGGGAGGCTCACCTCAATTTACGACCCAAATGACAGGTCTTACAGCCTGATACCTTTTATATATGTGAGGGATGCCCCGAGCCCAGATGTTGCAGCCAGAGCCGACTCCTCTAACTCAAATGATAATGTGTCCTCTTATTGCGGGAGCATGGCATACAATGTGTGTACATAAGCATACCGTAGTGTAGACCATTTAAAACAGGAGACTTTATTTAAATTTTACTCGCATCTGTAATGTCCTGTCGGCACTCGGCAGCCCTGGCCACTGGGTGGAGGAAGCTGCTGTGGCTGCCGAGTGCTGAGGAGCCCGCTTACAGAAGAGGGCACTGTCAAAGCCAGCCAAGGAGCTCCTCCTCCTCCAGATCAACCAAGAAGGGAGAAATTAAACAAGTGATCACGACGGCGGCGGGGGCTGTTTTTAAAGGCATCAGAGAGGCCCGGGGGGCAATTGCCACCCTGCACCCCGGCCCAGTCCGCCCCTGGCTTGTGGGAATAAGACAACATCTGCTTATGCTGCATGAACCTGGAAAATGCATGTGTGTATATGACTTTTGCAGTGATATTGCTTGTTAGTTTGCCATGTGAAGGTAACTTTCAAAAATGCCAGAAGTGCAAATCTACTTTATATATATATATATCCACACCTATTTCTGACTAGCATGCAAATTTTCACATGCAGCTGACATAATATCAGAAGCATGTACTTGCTGTAGTATAATGGTACTCTGGTATGCAAACGGTGAACATATGTGTGCCTTACCAGTCCAAGATTATTATTATTATTATACCGGATTTATATAGCGCCAACAGTTTGCACAGCGCTTTAGTTGCTTATAAAAGTGATTGACGGATTTCCATTTTTCACCAATCATCGTAATGTGAATTTGAAGCTTTGCTAATTTATTACTTTTCCTTATATGTTTGTTAACATCAATCAAATCAATTATATTTATGAACTAAAGAGCCCCAGTCAATATTTATTTTGCAACTGTGGTTGGTAAACCCATATTATTATTATTTTATTTTTATTTTTTAAGGAAGTGATATTTTAATAGTTTTAAATGCAAGCAAAAAAAAGTACATGAAACATTTACCTTTTTTATTTATAATAGTAAGAGCCAAATAATGAGAATTCTAATGACAGATCATTGAAACAAATGGATTTTAATTTTGTACTACAAATGGACAAATGGACTACAAATGGACTATAAAATCATTCCATCTCACAGATGCCCATCCCCGGTATTAGTTGCACAACTTTTGCAAACTATGTGGAAGCCATGCTGCCTTGTCAAGGCTACTCTGCGTAGTGTGGTTCTAATTTAAATTTTTGAGAGCCTCCACAATGGAGCATATTTAGCAGAAGATAAATTGAATGCAGGTTTGCCTGGAGGTGCCCTTAAAGGCACATGGACGCACTCGAGGGCCAGCAGTTCAAAAAGCTTGCAGGGGTCCGCAGTGCATACCCACACCAAATACAGCCAGACTATAAATAAATGGCAACTGCACAAGTTATAACAAGCCTTGATAGCAAAGTGCACATGGAAGGGCTGAAGTTGCATGAAGGGCTGAAGTTGAACTTCTGTGTTTTGTATTGTTGTAAGCCCTTCCATATGCACCTTGCTATCAAGGCTAGTTATACAGGTGAAACTCGAATAATTAGAATATCGTGCAAAAGTAATTGCAGTAAATGCTGCAAAAGGGGCCCAAACCAAGTACTGAGTACATATGCATGCTTGTACTTTTTCAGAGGTCCGATATTCTATGTACAATCCTTGTTTTATTGATTGCATGTAATAATCTACTTTTTTGAGGTTGTGGATTTGGGGTTCTTGGGGTTTTCATGAGCTGTAAGCCATAATTATCACAATTATGACAAATCACGGCTTGAATTATCTTGCTTTGCATGTAATGAGTCTATCTCATATATTTGTTTCACCTTTTAAGTTGCATTAGTGAAATAAATGAACTTTGCACGATATTCTAATTATTTGAGTTTCACCTGTAAATTGTGCAGTTGACATCTATTTTTAGGTTGGCTGTATTTGGTGTGGGGACTCACTGAGAGCCTTAGCGTTAATTTTGAAACCACACTACACAGAGGTGCCTTGACGAGGCAGTGTGGCTTTCACCTATTTTGCAGAAGTTGTGCAACTAAAACCTCTGTTTTTTAACATATCTTTTTAAGCAGTGCAATTTGTTCTGATGCAAACTTCTGTGTTGTTGCATCATACAAGCTGGCCTTGTAGTGGTATCTTCACCTGTAAGCACAGTGGTACAGCATTCTACTCCATACATTGTAGGAAGGTCGACAGCATAATGCATCATGTTATTCCCCTTTGACAAATTTTCGGTCACAGGTCTTGGCCTAGTACAGCAGGAATTCCATGGTCAGCACACAACCACCTTCACATCATACTGTATAATAAATAGTTCCAATCTTTTGCTGGCTGCCAGAGGACATATGTACCCATTATTGCTGTCACTACACAGTTTGTCCACTAAACTAAACTGGTAGCAGAACAAAAGTTACCCCTACTCTACTAGCTTTGGGTTCCAGATGCAATGAAACAGAATGTGTAACCTGCATCTTCCAGCTTTTAAGGATCCAGCCATTTGACTTTTGGGGCTATGAGGTATGATCTGGATAGTGAGATTCCAAGGCTAGCCAGTCAATTTGCAGTCCAATGGTTGGCCTATTGGGACAGGTAGTATAAACCAAGCCATGACTCCGCTAAAACTCATTTTTTGCTAATAAAATAATAGTGTCCTACACTTCACACTGCAAGTAGGCCTTGTAATGATTCTTCCTCTGCTATTCCCATGAGAGGATAGTGACTCGTCATTAGGAATTCTGGTAAACCGCTTTTATTAAAAAAACAAAAAACAAATCTGTAATTATAGATGACATTGTGTCGTCGCCCTTTGCTGCTGCTTAACTGCTGAAGAATACATTGTTAGATCTGGTGTAAAACCTCCTTTGGGAAGTTAGAGTTACTTTTGAGCCCATTGAAGTCCCCATTCCATTCTTAGAAGCCTTGAGGAACGGGGACTTTTTTTAGCCCCTGAAACGCGTTGGCTGTTTTTTTTTGTGACGCATTACAAACAATTTTAGGCATTTTGGACTCTTGTGTTGTGGTTTAGTGCCATGGTTTAGTGCCAATCCGTACATCTAAAATTTGAGGCCTCATTCCTGCTATGCAATTTTGAATTCCTGCGGCAGGAATTCCAAATCGCCTGTTTTTAGATGTGGCTGCTTTCACTCATTCAAGTTAATGATCGGATGACAGTGGACGCATTTGAAAGTGGTGTTCCAGGGATAGTAATCTATTCCTAACCGCATGTAATTGTATTGCATATGATTACATAGGGAGTGCCAGCAGACTGCTGCTTTCAAATGTGGCCGTTGTCACTCAATCATCAACTTGAACATGACAGCGGGTGCTTCAAAACCGCATATCTTGGAGATCTGCCACAGGATTTAATAGGTTTCTGAAGCAGGAATCCCAAAATGCTCTTTCACTGTTAGTGTGAGTGCAGCCTGAGGATCTTCCTTGGCTTGTCAGAGCAGCTCTGCGTTGGCATTGTCTCCTAAACAAATTTCACACCAAATTAGTTCACTGATTCAATTTCTTCATCCTGAGAGTGGAAAAAAATGACCCTTTAAAAAGTATCCAACGTTCTGAACCAAAGTACTTTGTGTTCCAAGGTGATCCATGGTATGCACATCAGTCTTTCTTTGTAGAAATAGAAAGCTTCTCTAAAAAAAGGAACTAAAAAAGTGAAAACTGCCTTCCCGATGTCACCAGAAGCTTAGTTATCTTTTTACACACCTGCTATTTTTGGCAACAAACATATAATTTGTCTGCAAAATAAATGAAGTGTCTGCTACTGGCACGTTTATGACCATATTTTATTGCATGCACACGTCTGTTTTATAATTAGGCCTAAGCCCTTTGGATTATGTTTAATTCCATAATTTGCATAGAGTAAGAAATAGAAGCATAGTTCTGAAACTTAAATACTTAAACCAGTTCTGTTTCTACCAAATAAGCTAATAAAACAGTTCCTTAAAAGGCCAGGTTCACCTTTTGCAAAAATTAAAGAAATGCAGATTTAATAATATAACAAAAAATATGCATTTCTTTCATTTTTGCATTCAAGCCTGGAAAGCATGCGAACACTGATCACTCGATCAGGGCTGCAGAGCTCAGGCTTCTGCACATTCTCAAGCAGAGCTCCGTACTGATGTAAGGAGTATCATATGATTTAGGAGAGATGGGGAAGGACGGCTGGACGGGAATAAGGACAGCTCTACTGCATCTAACCACAGACAGGACGGCTGGATGGGAATAAGGACAGCTCTACTGCATCTAACCAGAGAGAACAGCTTGATGCTGTATGAGGTGATTTAATCCAGTTTGAAGTCCAGCTGTCCTTCCCCATCTCTCCTTAAAGCCCATTCATACCAGGGCGGCTGCAGATCAGCGCAGTTTCCACGCTGATTTCAAAAGGGAAGTTTCCGGAGTCTTTAATTGCATTTCAGTGCTGAAACACAATTAAAAACGCCCAAAACCGTGCTGATTAGCGTGGTCCCATTGAAAGCTGTATGGAAACCGCACTGAACAGCGCAGCCAAAATAGCTGTTTGGATCGCTCCGTGGTCGCATGACTGGTCTCCATAGCGATGTATGGGATCGTTTGTCAGTGGATCTGCGCGGCCAAATCCGTACGGCCGAACCGGAAAGATTTTTACTAACTGCAATTGCTGTCCTCATTCTGGAAATGCCAGTTGTCTGGCTGTTTGTTGACTGACTTCAACACGCTGCATCACTGACCCCAAATAAATATGTAGATCAGAAAAGTGTAAAGTCCCTGTTTTTTTTTTTTTTAATTGTTTTTATTTGGTTTTCACAGAGTTAAGGTAATAATCCTGAGGCGGCGTATGACATCCCGAAAGGAACGTCTGCGCTTCTGCACATCTGCCGAAAAGTCCGGGTACAAGCGGATTACTGTATTTTCATGACGCAGATCAGGGGAATTCCGGGCCGCAGCCAGCACAGCGTCTCTGTCCCTATAATTCAGCAATCTCGTCAGGAAGGGCCTTGGTGCAGCCCCCGGGGGAGGGCGGCCAGCAGGCACTCGATGCGCCCTCTCTACCACAAACGTGGCGGGAACCTCCGCCATTCCCAACACCTTCTTAAAGAGGGATTCCGCAAACTGCACTGGATGCGCACCCTCTGCACCCTCCGGCAGGCCAATAATGCGGATGTTATTTCTGCGCATCCTGTTTTCAGCATCTTCTGCTCTCTCAGACAATGTGTGCACCATGTTCAGTAATGGAGGTGGTATGCTCCCCCACCAGTTCAGTAATGGAGGTGGTATGCTCCCCCACCGTGTCCTCTAGGCCCGATACTCTATGTTCAGCCTCAGACAAGCGCCCCCTAAATTTATCCAGGTCACTGCGGATGAGTGTACATTCGACCGCAAGATGGTCTATTTTATTAGTGAGTGCCACTCTACTAGCCTCTATCGCTGTCAGGATAGCAGCAGTCTGTATTTCTGGCTGGTGCCCAGACTCCCGTGGGGGCGATGGGGCCAGCCCCTCCTGAGCCCCCAGCAATTCCCCATCCATGAGCGCGGCCGTCTCACTCACCACCTGAAGACGTGCAGTGGGAGATTCAGGCAAGATGGCCGGCGAAGCACACGTGTTCCGTCTGCGGCGCTTGTTCCCGGGCGTGGAGGATTTCTTGCCCGATCTCGAGGGCATGCTCCAGCGGAGTTCCAGCACTGTTCCCCCAGCGGTCCGAGCAGCAGAAAAGTCCCCCAACAGGATGAATTAGTCGGATGAATCGAGGTAAGGGCAGCGGAGCTCACTCACACGCGTCCTGTCTCCTTCACATCCCGGCCACGCCCCCGTAAAGTCCCTGTTTGCATATTTGTCATGGATAAGTGATTCAAAGTATTGAGGGTCACATTGACTGACCCACCGCTCACAATTTCAAACGAAGGTGCCAGAAATTGTAGCCTCCTTGGGTATCCTTTATTTTCACAGGTCATCATTTTACAGGGTGATACGCTCTTTAGAAAACTGGCATCAGGCAGATATGGATTAGTTTTGGCTTTTCAGGGAGTCATGTTTGTTTTTCACACAATAGAGCGTCACCACCGTTGCAAGTCAATAGAATGTTCATCAGGTTTGATTTACAGGTTTCCTTAATCTAAATGTACTTGTCCTGGAACAAATATGAAGAAACAAATGACAAAGATTATAACTGTGCGGTTGATGTCAGACAAAGATAAAATGTACCTTCTCTGCTATACTTATTGAAACATCAAGTCATGGTCCTATCAACGTTTTCTGCTCTTTTAATGTATGCTTTTGCAGATTGATAGCTCTTAGACATATACAGTGTAAAAAGAAAACCTTGAACAATATTGCCAAATTGATGTTTTGGCTGAAAATACAATCACTAATTTTGATGCTTGGAAAGATAAGGAGGGAATGGTGCTCTTGGTAAATGTAAGGAGGATCTCCCAAAGAGTAAAAGTGATCTTTGGCAGATTGGCCACAAAGGTGTTGCTTTTCCCTTCCAAACATTTTATGGCCCATTTACACTTTTCTGTTCTTGTGCAATGCGTTATTGCACATTGTGTCACACGTTAAAGTGTGTTGTGTAAGGCAGGACATTTATTATGCCAATTCACTTGAATGGACAAAAAGACATGCAGCATTTTTTCCAACGTAGAACACCACAACACACGGTAGTGCATTACCTTTCATTGGGGTCCTCTAGACATCATGTGCATCAGAGCTTTGCTGCCTTAGTGCTATTTAAAATGAATGGCACCTCAATGTGCTAGCATGCGTAATGTGCGTTAATGTGTGCGCTACGGCAACACATCGCAGTGCATAAGTGTCTTTTGACCCTTAATGATTTTGGAGTAGAAACTTCCGCAAAATCATCCCCAATGGGGAAAAAAAAGGCTTGAAAACCCTTAAAATTAATGTTGTTTTGCAAGATGTTGGTCCACCCATAACAGTTTTTCTGCCAAGTCACCCAGCAGTCTACAGGCAGCATGAGCACTCATTTTTAACACTACAGTGGCACATTCAGGGCCTGTTAAAAAATCATGGGGCCCCATATAACCTACCTGACATGCTTCCATTACTCAATACATCTAGAGACCTTGTCAGCTAATCAGTGGAGGACAGGAAGTGACCTCAATACTCCAAGTACCCTGGTCATCCAATCAGGGGGAGGTCAGGAGGTGAACCCACTACATATCTAGAGCCCAAGTCAGGCGGACAGGAGGGCACTGACTACAATATCTCCAGAGTATCAAATATGAGGGTGTAATTGAGCTGCTGTAAGTGGAGCTTATTTTACATGGGGATCCCCAGCCCTCGGGAGGTGACCCCACAAGATTTTCTGACACCACACATTGCTCATGGGCTCCCTCTGAATGGCCCCCTCAGTGAGTGATGAGGGGAAATGGACCCAAATCTTCTATATACCCTGGCAGTTTAGAAAGACTGCAGTGTCCAGCAGGGGGAGTCCCCAGGTCAATGGAGGTAAGGGGACCCTGGGTAGTGTATGATACCTGCAGCATATTGAGGGGCACTGTTGCAATAATCTGAGGTCAAGCAGGGGGCATCCCCAGGGTCTCACCTGGTTGAGGTCTTTGTTGGTCAGGAGGTGGGACTCCCATGGCTTGAAGCAGTTCTGACATTTTCTCTTGTTAATGATATTGGCCTGGAACTTCTTGCATTAGTTATCCTTTCTTGACGTGGTGCGACCGGGCATGATGGAGTAAGTGACAGAGGGCAGGAGACTAGGGACCCTCCCCTGTCACTAAATAGGGTCAATCGCTTATCCGGTGGTTCCACTCTGATAGTCCCAACCCTTCTCTGCTGCTCACGGAGACCTTGTAAGCTGCTGGGTAAGAGGCCACAGGTGGGGCCAGGGCCAGTCTCACAAATAGCAACCGTGACCAATCGGATCATGCGGCTACCTCTCCCCACTTCCTCCACCTTCAGTGTAAGACAAGAAACACAAGCTCAAGAGGCTGTCACTGGAGGGGTGGAGACAGACAGCGACTTAGATGAATGTTCAACATTCGCATGGGATCCTGTGACCACTGCAGGGTAGGAGCCTGAGCAATCCTTGTTCACCCTGCACTGTGTATGGTGTGCCTCTTCTACATCGTGAGGGACTCATGTTGCTTCCAAGCCATACACAGGCCCCTCTGCTGACCCGAAGTGGTCCGGGCTGGGCAAGGGAGTACTGGCTGTATGCCTGTATTGACACCCCTGTGTACATTACTGCCTGTGTTTTCTCTAATGTTCTTCAAGATGCATTTGTGAAGACATTCAATTTCCATAATGTGCACAAGTCATTGGTGATCCATAAGTACCAGTTTGTGAAACATTGTACAATTTTTGCATGTGGAAATAGTTGTGCTTTTCCTGGCTTTTGTTGTAGATTTTAAAGGGTCCAGCCAA
>NW_017307182.1:52532-65932 GCF_000935625.1 Nanorana parkeri
ACTTTTTTGCCCTTATTAAACATAGTCAAGTTGCACTCCTATTTTGGGGTGCAACATGAAACCTGGTCACATTTCACAGCCCTATACTCATATTAAGGGTGTAACATAAAACATGGTCACATTTCACAGCTCCCCCACCCTCAAACTTCCCCCCTACTTACCTAAATTGCAGGGTGCTTCTCCCTGGGGCGTCTAGTGTTCTTTTACCAGCTGCTCCTCCTGCACAGCCACATCATTAATTCACAGAGCCACATCATTCATTCATCGATCTGTGAATGGAAAGACTACCAAGTGTTATCTGCCACTACAGCAGAGGAACTCCTAGATCTCAATGGAGCACAAGTGCAGACAGGTCAACCCACTTGTAGTCCATTGAATACTTCCTCCAGCCCCATAACATAAGGTACAGACCTGGAGCTGGGGGGATAGTCTGCAGGAGCCTAGCAACCCGTAGATTCAGCGATCACAGTTGCAATGCTTTGCAGGCGGAAATGTAAAGACATTAATACATGCACTTCTTTTTGTGTGTGTGTGTGTGTGTGTGCATTTTGTATTTATTTCAAAAGGTGCACTATGCTTTTATTGATATCAGCCCCTATATTCTGCTTTACAGCAGCATTTAAGCTGAGAAAAGGAGGGACAGCACTGTAAGCCACTCATGTTTTACTGCATGGGCATCACTAGACCCCATTTTTTGGGATAAGTACCCTGGGTCTGACCACATCAGTGGCTGAAAGTGGCATTTCAGCTGTGGATTTCATTATTTCATTTTTTCCTGGAGTTCATCTTTAAACTTTAGGACCCATTCACTTAATGTGAGCCATGATCAAATCTCAACGATCACAGAGCTGTGATCAAGCCATAATAGTGGAACGCGTGAGGGCGTATACGTTTTGTGTGAGTGTACAGTTTATTTATGCTCATGAATTAAACAGCGTATGGAAGATTTATTTCTGGACTGTGGCTCCCCCTTTTTCACACTGGGATTTAATACCGTTTAGACAGTGTTTGATAAACATAATTAAATGGGACCTGTCTACAACCTTTTGGACAATGCTTGATAACAGACATGTTGTTGGGAGTGGTTCCTAGATAGACAGAACTTATGTACAGAGTAAACATTCAAGGATAGTTGTCAGATCCCTTCCTTTCCCTCATCCATGCCCCCCTCCTTTTTTTAAAAAATCTTTTCTGTTTAGTTAGCATTTATCTTCTGAGTTTATCCCTCATTTGGGAAAATAAAAAATCAATCTTTATTTTAAATATCCAGTTATCCTTTAATACAGGGTGTTCTGAAACTGCAAGGCCTGGTGAAATGTGTTTTCATTGTAAATGTATTAAAATTTTTTATAAGTGCCAAGTTTAAAATCTTCATCTGATACTCTTGTAAAGGTTGGTCAACTAATAGCTGGAAAAGTAACTAATCTTTGCAGTCCAATACTTTTTATGCTGCTCATACATGCCTAAAAAATAGCACTGATATTGAAATACTGACTAATCAGCTAAATATGACTAAATACAATATACTAATAATAGAGAAAACAGGGAACTGAATCATGTGCTGTTTTAGCAGTTTAGTGATGCTAAATTTGCCTTAAAATGGAACTACACCCACATACCCTTGTCCCCTTGCTGTTGCTGACCTCTTTGCCCAGTTTTCTTTTGGGTTTGGCATCTTGGCCCAAATGATGTAACTACTATGCATGCGCATGGAAGTTCACTCTGGTGCCGAGGTGTGCTGAAAATGTACACTGAGAATGCACATACTGTATGCAGCTCCGTGTACAAGAAGACTGAAGAGGCAGGAAAGTTTGTTTTATTGCAGAAGAGATCAAGCCTGTCTCTTTTGCAATACAGGGTCCAGCTAGGCTGTAGTCAGCCTGAGTTCTAATTATTATTGTTTTTGCATCCCATGGATTTCCTCCAACGGTAGCCACACACTGTTAAACTTCTTTAGTTCAGCCCTGAGGGCTGAATGAGAGAGATCATTAAATTCCCTCATCTCTGTTAAACAGCATGAATAGAGGAATCCCAGCTGCCGGCTATTGTATTTAGCATCCCTTGCTATCACGGCTCCTGAATAACCCAATATTGCTTGAATCGGATTGGATACAGGCCCTGTTCAGCTGATCATTTTTCACCTGGCTCCTTCAACAAAAGTCAATTGGAAAATCTACTTTTGTTGAAGCAAGTGGTGCCGACATTGTGTAACAGGCTCCGCGGATCGCTACCGCGACATCCGCGTTCCACCCTGGGACGCAGCGTCAGCAGGAGACCCTGTACGAGTACTCCGGCGCGACGTGACGTCTTGCGTTCCAGCGTGGAACGCGGAAGTCAAAGGCCGTCTGTACGGTCCAATCAAGACAGTCGGCAGCCTATTTTAAACGCACTCGGGTGGCTGACAGGGCATTCCACAATTGTGGTCTGGAAGCCCTGCAGCCTCCCGACGCCTCGAACCCCAGAATACTTGCCTGGACTCTCTTCAGCAGCAGTACCTCTGGTCACCCCGGATCTCATCTCACTTCCAGCAATCCGGATTAACCGTGAGCCTCGCAACCAGACGCCCTCTGGATCCTTTACTCCTAAAGCGCAAGTACCCCTCTGAGGGATTAACCAAATGTTACGTACAACCTATTGACTTTCACATACCACTGATTGATTGCCTGATATCTGCTAATCTTTCCAGAAATTATACTGGCTGGGGTATCAATCGTTTATCAAGTATTTTCTGTTTGATTTATTTACATTTAAACAACTACGGTCTATGAAGTAATAGACCGACCTTAAACCAAAGACACAATTAGCATAGGGCAGATGATGCTGTAACCCCTAACTCTCCGTCCAGATTGAGAGTGACGCCAGGGGTTAAGCCTGACTAGCCGTTTACTCCTTGTGAACTTGGTACATTACTGGCGACAGCCACTGTCGATCCGCAGCTGAGATCCGTGAACTCCAGAGGCTTAGGGAGTGCGTGACACATTGCCACATACAGCTTGAATTCCTGCTGAATCTGACAAAATTTGACCTGCAAGTGGCCAGCTTCAGACTATTGTTTACTTCTGCTTGTTGCGAGAGCGTGTTACCAGCAGATAGATCAAGCAGAAACAATATTTATTTTCTCTCTGACCAATCACTAGGAGGTCTATTGCTATTAGTGCATGCTGGGGAAAGATATAAATGGGGTGATCTTAGAAGGGGGTCATTGCCTCCTGGGCTGCAGCCTGGAGAGTAGGTTCTGCTGGTAATCTTTGTCTCCCAGGTCTGCTGTTTGGGGATGGTGTTGCTGAAAAAGGGGTCTAGGCGTGGGCCTATGGAATATATACTGCCTTGCTAGAGGGTACATCCAGAAGGAGTGGAGCAGGGAAATTGACTGCCTGCATGGACTATCTTAAAGTGGACCTTTACCCATATCTTTAAAATAACCACAAACACCAATAGAAATGTTTAGTAATGTCAATCTACAAACACTTCCTATTAGATAATGTCAGGCTTTGTATTCTTTGCATACTTTATTTCTCTTTTCTTCCCCAGTCTTCTGGCAGTGGCCATGTTTACTAAGGGCAGATTACTAGCTCTCCTCTTACTTCCTGGATTTCTGTCACATGTGACTAGGACATCTGACTAGGAAACGTGACCATGCACATTATCTCGGGGGAAAAAATGCCTTTCCCTGAGATCTTGTGAGATTACAGATAAGCTGTTATTATTAAAAAAATCATACATAAAGGGATGCATTGGTAGAATTTTTGAGGGTAAAGGTCCGCTTTAAGATGAGGCAAAGCCCAGAAAGCACGGCGGGGGTATCAGGGGGGTGGGAATGGGGACACACCCCTCCACCGGGCCATAGAAGTGATCTGGCGACAGCTGAGTCACCAGAATCACTTCTATTGTAAAGCCGACAGTCGGCTTTACAAGTTTAAACAGAGCCCCAGCGGCAAAAGCCGCCGGAAGTCTGTTTTAAATAGCCCCGATGCTAGCGAAGTACACTGTACGCCATTAGTCGTGAAGGGGTTAAAGAAAAAAATACAGTCCCTACAGTCAAACAGGATGGAGGTTCACTGATGTTTTGTGGTTGCTTTGCTTCTCCGGGCACTGGATGTCTTGACTGTGTGCATGGCATTATGAAATCTGAAGACTACCAAATAATTTGCAATGTATGGCCCAGTGTCAGAAAGTTGGGTCTCCGTCAGAGGTCATGGGTCTTACAGCAGGACAATGACCCAAAGCATACGTCAAAAAGCACCCAGAAATTGTGAACTTCTGATAGTAATTTATAAAAAATGGATTTCTTGCATATTTGACTGAATGGCAAATGTTGTAAATATAAGACTTGCATGCTATATATCTCATCAACTGACCCTATTCCTCCATTGTATCTGTCCCAAATCATGAGGATATCATCAATGTACCTGTGCTATGCAAATATGTGGCACAGGTATATTGAGGAACCTCCATCTGAAAACAATTATCATTCCCACCCCACAGGTACAGGTTTGCAAGCCATGGGGCACAGCATGTCCCCATCGCAACATCCTGCACCTGGAGGTAGTGGGACTCCTTGACTGTAAATGTATTACAGGTTAGGATATGGTTCAATAATTGCATGATGAACCCATTGTATAGTTGGCTATTAATTTCCCTCTCTTTAAAAAAAAAAAAACTATCACTTGTATTCCTTTTTTGTGGGGAATGCTACTATATAAGGTTTCTACATCTATTAAAACAAGCCTTGCTCCCTCTGGTACTACAACGGCCTAGAACATTTTTAAAAGTTTGATGGCATCCTTCAAATACAAAGGAATGCTTATTACATGTGGCTGGGGATAGTTGTCAATTTAATTTGCTAGGTGGTTCAGAATGACCTCCTATGTCTGATATTATTGGTTTCCCTGGGGGTCTATCTAAGTGTTTTTTGTTTTTTTTTTTTTACACCTTGCGATAATCGTACGATCGCGGGATTTCCCACGATTATCATACGATTATCGCAAGGTGTGTGGGCACAGAGACCATAGGGAACAAAAGTAATCACCCTTGAGAAGGAAGGACAGTGTCCGCATGAATTAAGACTGATTTGAGGATCTACAGCTGAGTGAAGAACAAATAAGCTACATTTATGTTAATATTTAAAGTACTTAAATTCATTTTTAAGATTTAAAGAGGAACTTTAGCCATATCTTCATGTTAAAGGAGAACTATGAGGTGAGTGCTTTTTACTCACCTCCATAGTTCTAGCCGACCTGTGACAATGAGACTGTCAGAGGTCGGCTCAGTAGATCAGGAGGTTTCCTATTACTTATTTAATAGGAAACATATTCAAGTTAAAGTGTAAAGGTCCCCAGAAGTTGTTGTTTTTCAAGACCTTCAGATGAAGTCTGCCTAGTGCAGTCTAGCAAGTTTTCTGTATTGTTAAACGTAAATGTTGGTTTGTTCAGTTGTAAACTATTTCTTTATAAAGAATCATAATTCATGTTCACTCAATGACTAAAATGTCAGGTTTGTACATAATTCTGTAAAAATAGGACAAAAAGAATGTAAACCGAAAGAAAGCCAAAGGTCAGAGATTGTAAAAGAAACCTTTTTTTTTTTGTATTATTTATTTATATACTTTCTATCTAAAGATCCATAAAATGCCTGATGCTTGAGTATTTATTTGAATACTGTAAGAGGGATGGGCTCAACTGGTTTCAGCAGCGGTACACCATGCATGAGACAGGGACACCCAGGAACAGTCCAAGCAGCACTGCACTTTTATTCAGCAAGGCAGCAGACACAGGGAGGACTTTGTACATCATGTCCATAGCATAAAACAAACAAAACATCAAAGCCACAAATTCAGCCAGTTTCTGACTAACAGGGTGCTCTCTAATGGATCCCTTAAAACAAACAGACAGCTCTTGAACATTTTTAGTGTTCTGTCAGCACCGAGCCTTTTCACCCAACAGCAGGCTCCCACAGTAGAGCTTAAGAAAGCCCCGAGTATCACTTTGCTTATGTATATAAAGGTCTGTGGACAGCTGAAACAAATAATGTGGTCTGGCTACCAGATATGATGTGGACCTTGGATGGGATAAACCCCTCATTCAAATAAGCTCTATTTTGAGGCCAGAGAAGGCCAATAGCGGGGCGGGGGGTGGATAGAATTACTCAACAATGGTACAGATCAGGGTGAGAAGTGATAGATGAGTGATGGTGGTTGTTCAGACTGGAAATGAAGGTGGCCTCAATATAGCTGCTCAAAATTCAAAGGGTTATATGATGGAGATGTATGGTAACAGGGAATTGAGTATATTTGGTTTCAACACAGTACAGGACTTGCTATAAATGTGGTAGAAAATAGTACAGTTGGAGTTCAGGTTTAAGATTCTGAGAAAACCTATTGCAGTAATCCTGGCTCCTAGGATGGTGAATGTTATGGCTGCTTGCAAGCTAGGAAGCATATAGCAAAGAAAGGCTGGATCTGAGGTTTGACATTTAATTTACTATACTGTAGACAGTAAGAGGGCTTTTAGAATGCTATGTTTTGATGCCAAGAAAATGTGTTTTTTTGTTTTGTTTTACTGGGATTTTGTGTTATGGTAATGTGTGTAGCAATGCAATGTTGTGGCCTTAATGCACATTTGTATGCTTGTGTAGCATTCACCCTCGAAGGAACAGCTGGAATAATCGGGTCTTTCCTAGCCTGTCTAGGGATTTTAGTAGCATGGCTGCCCCAATAGCACTTACCACCCTCTGTGGCGACCGATAAACTGAGATCCAGTCTGAAGATATGATGCTGATGAACTTTATTGTAGAACTCAGGCAGAGAGTGTTAGGGCACAGGACACCCAGGATAGATTAGACTCAAATGAAATATTGAACAAAGTACTTGCTGCCATCACAGATATAGAACCTTTAAGCCAATTGTGGCGATCTTGAGCTCCTGGCTATGCAGCAGAGAATCACTTCTCGGGCTCCCCACACCTTGTGGCGTTGCTCTCTGTCTTCTTTATCCTAATTTCCAGCCATTGGACCCCAGGCTCAGGCCTCAGTGGGACCACATTGCTTTGTTCCCTAGGCTTCAGGCCTAGCCAGATCAGTCATTCGTAGCAGTCCCATCCCTGGGCAGGGGCCCGGGGAGAAGGTGACTCACATGGTGCGCCCCAAATATTTATGTCTTCTCCCAGCATCATGAACCTCCCAGTTATTGGCCAGGGAGACATAGATATTCATAACACTCTCTTATTTGTTACTCTGCTCTGTGGCATTGATAGACCTAGCAGAAGGCAGCTGCAAACAATAACAGACTAGGGGAAACCAAATGAGCACAAACTATTAGATCAGTATCATACTGAAAACAATCTGACAGCAACTACACTGAGTGGCCAGATTATTATGACCACCCCATCAGTACTTCGTTGGGCCACCTCGTGACTCCACGAGATGTTTAAAGGTGATGCGAGGAATCTAACACTGCACTGTTGCCCTTCTGTTGTCTTGTACCAGTCTTGCCACTCTCCGTTCTGCCCTAACATTGACTAGTCGCTGACGGCCACAATTCGTACATTCAGACCCAGATTTTCGGCTGACAGTCCAGTCTTTAAACACTTTAGCAACAACTGCTCTTGAACATTTAACAAATTCTGCTATTTTGCTGATACTCGCTCCATGGCTCTGAGCGCCAGCAATCATCCCACGTTCAAAGGCTGTTAAATTGCGTTGTTTACCCATATCTTCCGAAAAAAATCACTTCTACTGTCGTGGTAAACAACTTGCTTCCCTATTTATAATGGTCTGGCCCTCTAGCAACTTCTGCACAAAATTATAGCTAATTTGCCTACAAACGTCAGGTGGTCATACTAAACTGGCCACTCAGTGTATATTTCAATAAGTACTCTTGCTTGACAGGGTGCTACACTTGCAAAAAGCATATTTTAACATTATTGTTTTTATTTTTTTTTAGTTTTAAAGGTGTTTTACATACTCTGCATTTTAAAGGAAATTAGTGAGCTGTTCTTCAGTAAATATGTAGTGCAATACAAAAGTCTGAATTCGTTCCTGGCGCTTGAGATTTGAATCAAGCAGTTATGTGGACCAGATGCTTTCCTTGTTCTGCATATTGGTCTGCAGGAATAGATCTTCATGGATATATAGATATTGGAAAAAACAGAATACGTTAGACGCTAGGGGAGACGTTTCTAGTTACACTATGCATGCACAGCATGCGTTTTAGGCTATATCCAAAAACAATACAGTACCACATAAAACTAATTTCAGACCAAAGCCAGAGATGAGATCTTAGTGGGGAAAAATCTTCTAATCAACCTTTGTAAAAGTTTGCCTAAAACCAAGTGAAGAATTTTGAGTGGAAATATTAATTGAAGTGAGCCCTACAACAACTTTACAGGTCCACCTGAATAAAGTCCTAACATGAAATAATGTACAGCAGAAGTAAAGTTGCATCTTTATTATTAAACATGAGTCACTGAGTTCCAGTCAAGTGACTTTCCCTAGGGCAAGATGCTGTCTGCTGCAGACAGGATGAATCATTTTATTAGTTTCTTCTGCATGAAGGTAAAAGGCTGAAGCAGGGGACCAATCAGTATGTACCACTGAAGAGACCTGGGAATGGCAGGATGAGAATTCAGGATAAATTTTTGGGATTTAATTTTCGTGTGATTTTTAATTTTTCTGTGTGAAATAAATGTGTGTCATATTTGTTTTTCTGGAATTTGGACTTTTGTGTAGTTGTATGCCCTGCTATTGATTCTTGTGGGCTTCAACTTTTGGTTTTAATCTTAATTCTAGTTGATTTATTTTTGTCTTTTTATTCCCTGGTAGAATCAACATGGCTATATCACACTTTAAAAGAGAACACCTAAATATATTTATTTTTAGTTCAACAGTGTGCACCAAAACTGGAAGGCAATGCGTACAATCTTTATGTATTTGTCAATAGCAGATACTTCAGGTCATGGCACCCTAATTTTTAGGAATAATTTCTGTTGCTTGGGCCATCTTCAGTTCAGATTGAAAATACTGGATTTTTGGCTGGTGTTATGCTGTCTCCCTTTAAAACAAAGTATTTTAAAAGATTTCTGTTTTTTTTTCACTGTTGACCCCCCTGCCTGGAACATTTTTTCTGATAGTTTATAGGCCACTATGCCCTTTGATCCAGGTCTGTTCAGTTTCCAAAACCACTGTCCAGGCCAGGTTGGAGGTTCAAAATCCCTTGCAGTGGTACTACTGCACCCCATAAAAGAAAAATAATGGACAATACTAAAACCTGCATTCATTTGTAAACCATCTGCTGAAGGCTGCCTGCAGTTGCAAATGTCCATAGTGGTTTACCTGGGAAGAGCAACATATGTACAGGAGATATGTATCTTCTGTCAACAAATAACTGACTGCATACTGTGTTTATTTCTTCCTAGAGAAAAACTGAAAGCTTCTACCAGCTTAGTTAATGAATTTCTTGGACATAAATCAGCTAACAGGGCTTACTTTATAGACAGTTTTAATGAAGATTACCTTCCAAAATATGTAAGTTGGCTTTCTAATATCAGCGTTTTGTTCCTCAACAAATACTAAAACATTAAACAGACCTTTTTTTTAATCTATATCGGTCATCTTGTACCAGCAATGAAGCACACACAAATGTTCATTTATGGTATCAGTCTGTAGTAATAATCAAAGGGTTTTTATTTGCCAATTTTTCACTTTTTAGGGCTTGTTCTTGTTATGTGCAGTAACCCATAATTCAAGCCCAAGATCAATGCATTTCACCACCAGGGCACACAGAAAACAATTATTTACTATGTGCCCTATTCACATTGCAACACTGACTTGAGGTGAGTTCAGTATGTTGCGATAAAATGCAGACATGCTGTATTTTTTCCACAGCGCTTAGGAGCTCACCTGAAGTCACTATTGGTCACCACAATTTTAACTCTGGTGCAGTTAATTTTTACTTCTCATTCAATAAAAAAAAATGTAAATAATATGATGCATTGAAACAGCACAAACTACCTCCACTTGCACAAAGCAGACACTAACCAACAGAAGAAACTAGTGTGAATGAGCCCACAATGTGACACTACAAAAATATATGCAAACAAAATGAATGAAAATAGAAAAAGATTAAATAGCAATGATAAAATAGCAATACAAAAAAATAAATTGAAACATTGAAAACGAGAATGGGAGAAAAGAGTTAATTAGAACTGATTACAGTTAATAAGGTTTGAAAAGAAACAGTTTATTTTATATTTTTCCTACTTGTAAAGTTGCTTTAAAGTGTATGTAAATCCTAACAATGAACTTCCTTTTTTGGTTCCTTTCAATCTGTTAAATATACCATTTAAAAATAGTTTTATAAGCTAAAGAAAAATAGCTGTTGATCTGAGCTGATAACTTCCCATTCTCTCTGTCTGTGCTGGCAGTTATCAATTACGTTGTTTCTCCAAAGGACTACAGAACCGTGTCCCTCTGTTATAGGCAATGGGGGGAGGGCGTTGCGGGGGTCCCAAGTCCTGTTTTATTTCTGTTGCCCTGATACAAAATGGCAAGTAATCGGTGTCCTCCAAAGACTGAACGTTTTTTGCTGGTTGAAATCACCAGGTGAAAATAAAAAAAATAAATAAACTTTAATGTGTAAATTATTGCCGCCATCAGATATACGGACTGGAAAGCTGTAATATATTTTAACTTTTTATTACAATATAAATGAGATAGTAACAATAATGTAACAACTGTTGCATTGTAATTATGACACTTGGAGTCCATTCACACCACCTGCATTGAAGCTGCGCTAGCCATTGTTTCCAGCACATCCCCAAAGCAAGACAAGGCAATTTGCCTCTGCATTGCGGTAGGAACACGGTGGTATGCGCTGAAAAAAAGTAAGGCCTTACTTTTTTTTTTTCATTGCAGGAGGATGCGACCTGGTACGACCACCTCGCACCCTGCTGTGCCCGTAGAACTGAATGAGATGTCACCTGTGACATTTCAATAACGTTCTAACAAAAAATAACTACACAGTGCGATGCCCTAGGATCAGCGCTTGGGCACTGTGCTGGGGCACTGCACACCAGACGCTGTGCGATTTAGGTGTGAATGGGCCCTTGATATCTGCAAGTGTTATTTTACAACGGAGCAGCTGCAATTTGACAGCCACACCTGCTCTGTGATACATATAAAGTCCTAAGTCCTGGCTGTTTTTTTTGGACAGCTGAGAATTGCAAGTAATAGCGGCTGGGGAGTGGAAGCAGGGGAATAGAGTAGGGTGCACTGTAGGCGATACACCCTACTGTTTTGATTTTTTTTCTTTTTTTAGGGCATATCTCAATGTCCAATGTCCTGAAAACATTCGAGTAAGGAAACTAAGGACGTGAAAGGGCAGTCACTCCAAAACATTTGTTCTACAATTTGTATGTATTTACAGGCATATTGCAGTATCAAGGTCTGGATTGCTACATCTGAAATCAGCAGTGTAAAATAAAAAAGCTGCAATAGAGAATTTTCAGTTGTTTTTCTCCCTTGTTAAAGTGTCTGTTATTAAATTGTTAACGTAAAAGTGATTTTCTGGCTACCCAGATCCTGGATACAGGTTGTTAATACCATAGATTGTGTGGCTGGTTTTCCTGAAGCTGTTAATCATTACAGGACAAGTGAAAGAACACTATTCTTCAATGTAAGAATGGAAATCTGCTGGTTACAATGGATGTATGTACATGATATATTTTTATAAAGCATGTCATAGTCAGGGTCAACGGCGGGCCGTAGTGTGCGGCCGCCGGACACCTTACACCGGCGCCCGCAACTTCCCCACAAGGTCACCGCTGCCGCCCCTCTGCGCTCTGCCGCCCCGAGGCCGGGCCTCGGTGGCCTTGTGGGAAATCCGGGCCTGGTCATAGTACTATGTGTTTCTCAGCTATATTAAGCAATGTTTTCTTACTTCACAATGGTAAAAATGTGACCTCACACACTAGATGAGAGGACCTTTTTATGCGGTGAGTGCAAGAAAACTTTTGCAGCTCTTTGCTATTCTTAGGCTGTTGGAATAGTAGAATTTTTTTGGGGGGCAGGTGTGATAAATGCATACAATGTTTTGGATTTTTTGAAATGGCACAGAAGTCTTTATTTCCTATAGGTTATATTTTCATATATATTTCTGTAAGTGAATATAGGTTGTGTAGTGGCCTCACTACAGTTTCCGGTATGCTCTGTAGACCTGTGCAGCGGCAAAAAAATTTGTTTTGTTTCGGATTTAGTTTTTCCGAATTTGGGACCTATATGTGTTTCGTTTCGAGAATCACATTCGGATCCGATTCATGATTCGGAATTCAAATCGGATTCACTTTTCGGATTCGTAATTCAGACGAATTTCCGAAACTTCAGATTTTGCGCGAGCGGACAAATATTCGTACGTAGCCGAATTGTCATAGTTGGCATTTCTGGTTGCTGTGCTCTAGTCTTCACTATTAAAGGGACATTAAGATCCTTTTCTTAATTTTTTTTATCTGTTTAAACATTGACAGTGCATGCACAGAACATTAAGTAATGTTTTGTTTTTATGTTCACATGCTAAGAAATCCTCTTTTTGAAGTCATTCCCAGCCATCAGAAATTTTTGGGCCCCTTACATGGCTTTAGGCCGGGGCCCCCCTCCCCTGCACCGCCGCCCCCCCTTCCCCCGCACTGCCGCCACACTGAGCCAGTCACACTGTTATTATTCTACATTTATGTGGATAACCTCCTCATGTATCACTTTCCCCTCGCGTTTAGATTGTAAGCCCTCACGGGCAGGGCCCTCCTTACCATCTTGTCTTGTCTTGAATTGTATCGTGATTGTAATGTCTTCCTTATATTGTGAAGCGCTGCGCAAACTGTTGGCGCTATATAAATCCTGTATAATAATAATAAAACATTTATATAGCTCTGACATATTCCACAGTGCTGTACAGAGAACACTGAGCCATTTACACCAGTCTCTGTACAGCGGAGCTTACACTCTAATGTCCCCCCACAGTCACACACTATTATTATACATTGATATAGCTCTGGCATATATCACAGTGCTCTACAGAGGACACTGAGCCAGTCACAACAGTCAAGCTTGGAGCGGTGAAAGTAAAAAAAAATTGCAATATGGCGTGCAATAAAGTGAAATGGAAAGGGTAAAAATTTTACAGCAATCAATGCAAAATGGCACCGGCTATAGAGGACTACAAATCCCAGCAATACATTATACAGCACAATGCAGAATACCACCAGCTATAGAGGAATACAACACATCCTAGCAATACATTATACATACAGTGTATAATGTATTGCTGGGATTTGTATTCCTCTATAGCTGATGGTACATTATACAGCGCAATATACCATTAGTGATGCTTACTCTCTATGGTGGGCTCTGCAGGG